>NC_092354.1:68925815-69229453 GCF_963676685.1 Mytilus edulis | reverse complement strand
CAGTAGTTCTCTTAAAGAAGACATTTGTATGTAATTCCCATAGGGTCCTATGCTAAACTAAGTCCTCTGCTGGCGGCCATCTTGGATGATGGATCGGCTTAAAAGTAACAGCATTTGGTTAGCAACTCATAAGTAACATTCATGCCATTCACTGGTTCTGTAAATTAAGACATTTGAAGGTAAATACAGAAAAGCGGTTCGGACGCAATAAATTAATAAGCGTGTTGTTTTCCATTTTTTTAAATCCCTGGGTCGATACCTCTGCTGGTGGACTATCAGTCACCGAGGTTATCATAAGCTCAGTAGTCCGTGCTTCGGTCCTGACACGATTTAACAAACTTTACTAAAATTGTCCGTTTTTAAATTTTAAATTATTATGAAACTAAGTTTTCAACTCCCTCAGGCAAAGTTGGCTTTAGATGAATTTGGCTATTTATTTTAGGTAATTTTGACATATAGCTCTTCAACGATCTTCGGTACTTATGTAAATGCTCTTTTGTTCCGACGTTGGAAAGTTCCGGGCGGAAAGAACTAACTAGCCGAAAAGTTCCGGAGGAACTTCTCAACTAGTTACTTTGTTCTTCCTCTGGTTTAAAAGTTCCACCGGAACAAAGTGACTAGTTGAAAAGTTCCAAAGGAACATATTAACTAGTTAGAAAGTACCCTTTTGCCAAATTCGTCAAAACCGGAACTAACAAACTAGCCCAAAAGTTCCAACGGAACTTATCAACCAGTCACAAAGTTCCATTTGGAGAATTGATGCAAAGTAAAAGCGTCACATATTATCTTTGAAATTTTTCAAAGGGGGAAAACAGATACTAGCCACAAAATTCAAACGGAACTTATCAACTAGTCACAAAGTTCCTCTTTGTCAAATAAGTCTATAAAGGAACTAACAAACAAGTCAAAATTACCAACAGAACTTATTAAATAGTCAGACAGCTACATTCAGAGAATTACTAGTTACTTTGTTCTTCCTCTGGTTTAAAAGTTCCACCGGAACAAAGTGACTAGTTGAAAAGTTCCAACGGAACATATTAACTAGTTAGAAAGTACCTTTTTGCCAAATTCGTCAAAACCGGAACTAACAAACTAGCCCAAAAGTTCAAACGGAACTTATCAACCAGTCACAAAGTTCCATTTGGAGAATTGATGCAAAGTAAAAGCGTCACAGTCACAAATGCACAAAACGGAACTTATCAACTAGTCACAAAGTTCCTCTTTGTCAAATAAGTCTATAAAGGAGCTAACAAACAAGTCAAAATTACCAACATAACTTATTAAATAGTCAGACAGCTACATTCATAGAATTTACCAAAAAAGGGAAGAACATATCAGCCATGAACCTTTAAAAAACGAAACGCAAACTCGGACTAAAAGAACCTAGTCACAAATGCCTAACGGAACTTATCAAATAGCTCCAAAGTTACTCCTTCGTCGGCGAATTAGCCCAAATTGGAAATAGCAAAATAGCTTAAAAGTTCAAACGGAACTTATCAACTAGTCACATAGTTCCGTTTATATAGTTGTTGTTCCAAGCAATAACAAAACTAAAAATGATTGAACAATGTTAGAACATTAAAAATAAAAGTGAATAAATATCTGTTTTTATATGATTTTTTTCCATATTATTACAATAAAAAAATTAGATACTAAATACTGTTAGTTATATATCATGTATATATAAACATGATTACGGTTCAAAATGCATGATTGGTATTTAAACTGCCATTTCAATGGAATGCAGGTTTCATGGTTCAGCACACGTGAGTACATTTCTGGACCAACAAATGCATATATAAGCTGAGTGTTATAGTCCGTTAAATCACAGAAATGGAAGTTTCAGAGTACGAGAAGCTCGTTCTGTACTTAGCGGAAAATAAATATGAAGAAGCTGCACCTGAAAGTGAGAAGAGAAGAATACGGAAACGGTCAAAGATATTTCAAATTGACAAAAACAAAAGTTTGATGTATATCAACAACCAGGAGGGACAAGCGACTGTGAGAACTGTCATCACCAGAGAAAGAAGAAAGAGTGTTATCAAGCTCATGCACACAGGGACACCTTGGCAGGGATAAGACTTATGAAAAATGCAATTCAAGGTAAGATTATTTTAATCATTACGATAATAATAACATCTAGTGCGACCCATGAATAACTTTTAATAGTAGAAACATCAAGTAATTGCTTGCAACAGCATAAAATATCACAAACACCTGATTACTCATTTGAAACTGAAGCTTTTAATATTTCGAAACTAGCATAGGTTGTACTATGTTATCAAAATATTTTTTTTCGTGTATATGATCAGTTGTAGATTAAGTTTATTAACAATTCAATACCCCCACCCCCCCCCCCCCCCCCCCCCTTTTAACTAGAAAATAGTAAAATGTTGGGTTAATAAAATAAAAGATTGTGCTAGTATCAACCCCGTTGTGGTGATATTTTCTAAGGGCTAAATGATAATTGCAGTGCGTTGGGTATTCTTGTAAATTAATGATTTGCGCTTATATACACTGATAATCATTCTTCACCCTCTTTCTAAAAAAAGAACAAAATATGGTATATGGTGGATTTAAACTCTTATCATGTCCATGTGTTTGTATGCCCCACCTACATCCCCCACCTACGATAGTAGAGGGGCATTATATCTTCTGGTCTGTGCGTCCGTCCATTCGTCTGTGCGTCCATCCGTCTGCCCCGTTTCAGGTTAACGTTTTTGGTCAAGGTAGTTTTTGATGAAGCTGAAGTCCAATCAACTTGAAACTTAGTACACATGTTGCTTATGATATGATCTTTCTAATGTTAAATCCAAATTAGACTTTTGACTCCAATTTCACGGTCAACTGAACATAGAAAATTTCAGGTTTAAGTTTTTGGTCAAGGTAGTTTTTAATGAAGTTGAAGTTCAATCAACCTGAAACTTAGTACACATGTTCTCTATGGTATGATCTTTCTAATTTTATTGCCAAATGAGATAATTTTTTTACCAAATTTAACGGTCCATTGAACATGGAAATTATAGTGCGAGTGGGGCATCCGTGTACTTTGGACACATTTTTTTTTTTTTTTTTTTTATAAGAAAAGCCTTTATCTGCAACATAAAATTAATTTCGGTAATTCTAAATTATGTCACTGCATGGTTACAGAAACAAGTGATGTTTGTACGGATACTAGATAAATATTAATTATTACAAAAATATGTAGATGTTTTGGACTTGCTATGCTCGGTGCATTTATTACAATTGCACAATCCATTTCTAGACACGTTCACCTTTTTAGTATGATACGTAATTTATAAGGAACAACTTCTATTGCAAAAATGATGATATATGACCCCCCATCAAACCACACACACCGTTTGAAGATCTTGATTCCCCCCCCCCCTAAATCCGCCTCTGTATTGATCAATCATTTAAATTTTAGCCAAATGTGAAATGATCGAAGTAATGTGTAAAATGAGTTTCACTTGAAATCAAATAGAATTATATTTCTTTGTATAGATTTCTCGATTCTCCATAACATAATGACACAAGCATTTTCTGTGCACATTATTGTATTAAACGATTTACTGAAAATGTTTGTAGTACAAATGGATAATTTCTAACAAAAGTGATGAAAATTACTGCCAGTTTTTTTGTACACGCTACATGGAAAGCAACAAAAAATATCTCGCTGATCGTTTTCACTAGTGTGTGGAGAACGGCCTACGACCATTTGAAATTTCAAACTCAAAATTAACGAAAAGGGGATTGAGGATAGAAAATGGAACCAAAACTCCAAAAACAAGCAAAATGATAGCAATACATGTTAGAGTCTATGGTACTGCAAATAGAATTGCCTCAAATAAGGTGTTAAGTATAGACCTCAACAATGATAAAATAGGAATTTGAATCTCCAGAAATCGGAAAATGTACATAAAAAATCCCGGCTATATTTACAAATTACGGATCCGGACGAAGTGCCCTACATACACAACGAAGTATATAAATTAACTTTTCCCTATGTTCAGCCCGTGGGAGGGGGTATTTCGTGTTGCTGTTTATAATACATTTGTTTTAATCTACTATTTTTTTTTTAATAATGGTTGTTCTTTACATAATATTCATTTAACAGTGCATGTTATTTACGACAATGACGAGGATATCTTTACTTTAAATGGAGATATATAAAAAAAAAATGTATATTTTTCAGATTTTATTGGAAAGGAATGAAGCAAGATGTTGCAGAATTCATAAAACACTGCCCAGAATGTCAGTCTCAGAACAAAAAAACAAAATCACATGTCCAAGAGATGGTTCCAGTTTCGTTCCCACCAAGAGTATGGGGAAAGGTTGGAATAGATCTTATAGGACCATTTATGAAAGCAGATAAAAAGAAGCCAATTTGTAAAAGAGGATACAGGTATGTATTTTTTTATTTTCATGTCTCAATCACGTATATGAAAGGGGCACATAGTTTTACCCTTGTCCGTCTGTCTATAGATATAGGAAGATGTGGTGTGAGTGCCAATGAGACAAATCTCCGTCCAAATAACAATTTATAAAAATAAACCATTATAGGTCAATATACGGAGCCTTCGGTCACACGGAACAACAAGCTATAAAGGGCCCCAACATTGCTAGTGTAAAACCATTCAGAAGGGAAAACCAACGGTCTAATCCATAGACATTTAGACATTACATTAGACATTATTTTATTAAACCAATCATGGGCCCTTGTCGGGCAAGATACAAGAACATCATAATACAATGATTATATAAACATTAGTGAAATACACAATAAGTAATACACAAATAATAAATTGATATATGAGCAATGTGGGATATAATTATGGTAAGAGGCATTGAGTGCAATGAGGTCGATTTAATATTAAAAGAATATGATATAAAGTTTATTAATATGGAAAAAAAAAAAAAAAGTAAAAATAGAACCAGGAATATAGTATCTCATTCTGCAGTAGTTCTCATGAGCAGTGCACAGCAGTGAGGGACTTTTACATCACAATAATGCAAAGGTCATCAAGGGGAGAGCCTTCAGAACTAGCTACAGACACATGAGATTACTCCAATAGTGATTCTCCTCATGGTTAATGCACAGCAGCAAGGGTTGACATTGCTACTGGGCAATATTCATCAAGGGACGGTGCTATAGAACTCACTATAGAGAAAATATAAAGTTCAAATTACAAGTAGTAGAGGGAGATAAATACCATTAAAACTTAATTTCTTAATGAACATGCATACTTCTGATAATAAATTCTCATCTTCATTATTCATTAACCATATCAGTTTTTGGTTATGGTCAAGATTTTTTTTCTTCATATTTCTTAATGAACATGCATAATTCTGATAATAAAATTCTCATCTTCATTATTCATTAACCATATCAGTTTTTGGTTAGGGTCAAGATTTTTAAAATTCTTGCAGCAATTATTTATCATTGTTATCATGTCTTTCCTTTGGTCCGATAAACTATCACAGTTGAAAAGAAAATGTGTTTCATCTTCGACCTCATTACTACAACATCTATTTCATATTCTATATAAAAACGAAAAACACATATAAATTACATAAACAAACGACAAATACTGTACATCAGATTCCTGACTTAGGACAGGTGCAAACATTTGCAACGGGATTAAACGTTTTAATGGTGCCAAAACTTCTCCCTTTTTCTGAAACAATAGCATAACATCACAACATAGAAAAACACACGATAAAATATAAATTGGAAGGCTATACTCAATTTCAAAGGCTTGTATATCCATATGTCCGTCTGTACGTCCGTTTGTTTCTTAAGTTCTGCTGTTAGGTCTGTATATCAGATACCCGACATGTTATAGCATTGATACATGTTCAGTGGATAGGTCTTTGGAAATACTACAGGGTTCACTAATCACTAGGTCACTTTGACCTACATCTCACGCATGATTGACACCCGGTTAAATGTTGCGTTTAGGTCTGTTTCTCAGATATCCGACATAGTATAGCAATGCTACATGTTTAGGCTGAAATGGAAAACATGCCCTGGAAAAAGGCTTCCCACACATCAAATAGACTCCAAATAATGTTACCTAAATTTTGCGGTTTAGGTGGCGCGCCTGTCTGACTTAGGATTCTAGGAGGTAGGCCAAAAGGAAACCTTCGTGTTGAATTATCTATTGTATCTTTTTTTTGCAATTAAAAAAAAAGTCTAAATTAGCAAATTAATTAGTTCTTCAATTCTCATTTTTCAGATACGTTCTTACAGTGATGGATTACTTCAGTAAGTGGCCCGAAGCCTTTCCATTAAAGTCAAAAACAGCAATTGAGGTTGCAAGTAAACTTCATTCTACCATTTGCAGATTTGGAGTTATGGAAGAGATTGTCTCCGATCAAGGTGGAGAATTTAATAGTAAAATAACGAAGAACTTTACTCAAAGTTACGGTATTAAGCATGTTACGACTTCTCCCTACCATCCACAGTCAAATGGAATGGTTGAGCGGTTCAATCAAACTTTGAAAAACATGCTTAATAAAATGATTGATAAAAATTGAGAAGATTGGGATTTGTTTTTAGAGGAGGCCCTTTTTCATTACAGAACATCGAAGCACCACTCCACCCAATACTCACCCTTCTATGTCATGTTCATGAGACAACCAGTCTTACCAAATGATTCTGCATTTAAAAACACACATTCTAATCACGATGAAAAAGATATAGAAGGCGCAGTTAATCAGATGATTAAAATTAAGGACAAAATAAGCAAAGATGTGGTAAAGAACGTAAAAAAGGCTCAACAAAAGCAAAAAGAAAGTTATGATGTAAGACACATAGTGGAGAATAAATTGTACCTTGTAGGGGACAAAGTGCTATTAAAAAACTTCAGGAGAAAGGCAGGTATGGCTACCGTACAACAACTCAGATATAAAGGACCATACGAGATTACCAAGTACAATGGTAAAGGTAATTATTCTCTGTTCGATGACGTAAAGGGTGCTACGATTGGACCATTCAATCAGAGAAATCTAAAAAAGTGGTATGAAGAAGAAATAAGTACATGTAGCGAAGGTGAGGAAATCACGCACAAAAGGGAGAACGAAAAGGACGACGACAATGAGAATTGCGACACTGACACTGATGATGATGATGACGATGACGATGAGACGACGACGACGACGACGACGAGGAGGAGGAGGAGGAGGACGACGACTGGAATCGCAACCTGGTCCATCTAGACCAAAAAGAAAAAGAAAACTTAGAAAGAACAGCTTATATGAATATTTTTGAAATTTGACTTGTTTACTGATATTTAATCTGATATTAAATATGATATTTCCATTGTATTTATTAATATCTTTAATACAACGAGTTGTTTAAGCAAAGTGGGCACACATTCACTTTTCATTAACACATTTTCATTGGATATACATAACTATGAAGTACATATTTTCCAACTAATTGTTTGTTACGGTGGAACTTTCCAACTAGTTGCTTTATACCGTAACCGAGTGTAATGAATAGTTATTATGATATGCTGGAATAAATTGACTAGCTGATTTGTTCCGGAATGATGTAACTAGTTGTTTTGTTCCGGCCAGAATTTTTCAACTAGCTACATTGTTCCAGGATTTTTCAACTAGCTACTTTTTTCCAGAACTTTTCAACTGTACTCGGAATAAAACAACTAGTTGGAAAGTTCCATCGGAATGAAATAACTAGTTGAAAAGTTCCGCCGGAACAAAGTAACTGGCGGAACATAGTGGCTGTTACATATATACATCTTCGGATTTCAAATGTTTGGCTTTGAGCGTTCCTGATGAAGGTAAATACAGAAAAGCGCTTCGGACGCAATAAATTATTAAACGTTTTGTTTTCCATTTTTGTATGTATTTCCCGTAGTTATATGTTAAACTAAGTTCCACGCTGGCGGCCATCTTGGGTGATGGATCGGCTACACACTAACAACACTTGGTCACCACTTCATAAGATACATTCATGCCATGTTTGGTTTCATTCCATTCAGAGGTTATCTAGAAGGAGTTCAAAATGTAAAAAGTTAACGACGACGACGACAGACGCCAAGTGAGCTAAAAATGTAAACTATGAATATAGGAAAAAGTAAAATCTCAAAAATACTGAACTCAGATGAATATCAAAACGAAAAGGCTCTAATCGAATGGTAAAATAAAAAGCTAAAACGAATGGGTAGCCACTGTCATATTCCTGAATTGGTACAGGCATTTTCTTAATATGTAGAACATGGTGGAATAAACCTGGCTTCATAGCTAACTATATCTCTCGCTTATATGACAATTTCATCAAATTCCATTATATTGACAACGATGCGTGAACAAAACAAACAGACACCCTGTTACTAGATCATTTAATATTTAATTCATTGTTATTAGTATTGATGTTGTTATCAGTAAATTGAAAGCAAACTGAATATTATTGTTACATATACACATTCACGGATCTACTATCTGTCGATACCTGTATCTTAGCATTACACAAGGCCATGTTTTTCTCTTGACTGTTTATGGCGTCTTAACACTAAATCTATTAGATGTTGAATGTGTACTGATTGATAATTTAGTCTTAGAAACATGATTTTTTATTAGTTGTAAGTGGCTTTGAACTAGCTGTCAGTAACTGGGAGTACTCTCCGATCTGTATTGGTGAGATATACAAGTACCCGGTCACATCCACTCTGTTTTTATTGTCTTGTTGTAATATTTCTATTTGTATTTCTATTTGTATCCATCTGATAAGTTAAGCTTTTTTCAACTGATTTGTATAGTTCGTTCTTATGTTGTACTGTCACACCACTGTCCCAGGTTAGGGGAATGGTTGGGATCCCGCTAACATGTTTAACCCAGCCACATTCCGTATGTATGTGTCTGTTCCAAGTCAGGAGCCTGTAATTCAGTGGTTGCTGTTTGATCATGTGTTACATATTTGTTCTTCGTTCATTTTTGAACATATATTAGGCCTTTAGTTTTTTCGTTTTCTCGTTTTACATTTTGTCATTTCGGGACTTAAGCGACTATGCGGTATTGGCTTTGCTCATTGTTTAAGGCAGTACGGCGACATATAGATGTTAATTTATGTGTCATTTGGTCTTTTATGGAGAGTTGTCGAATTGCCAATTATACCACATCTTCTTTCTTTTTTTATATATACAATAGGTAAAAATGTCTATCACCATGATCATAGGGGAACAGTAGTCAACAATGTGTTACAATTCCAATCACAAAAAAATAAAAATAAAATAAATATGTAACAAAGAAACACAAAATGGTATATAGACGAATCATATTAGCTGTCATTAAGTTTCAAGCTGAATTGATCATTAATTTCTTTAAACCAACATTTAGAAGTATATGAAACGGTACCGAAAAAATGACTGGCAAACATGGTGCTTCTAAATGATCATAGGGCATAACTTATCGGTTCCTTAGAACCCGTAATCTTGTCATTGATGAAATTGAATATAAAAAGGAAGATGTGGTATGATTACCAATGAGACAACTGTCCACTATATGTCACCGTACGGCCTTCAACAATGAAAAAGCCCAGAAAGGACAATGTAAAACAATTCAAACGAGAAAACTAAAGGCCTTATTTATATTAATTTTTTTTTTTTTAACGAAAAACAAATATGAAACACATAAATAAACGACAACCACTAAATTACAGGCTCCTGACTTGGGACAGGCACGTTCATACATAATGTGGCGGGGTTAAACATGTTAGAAGGATCCCAACCCTCCCCCTAACCTAGGACAGTGGTATAACAGTACAACATAAGGACGAACTATAAAAATCAGTTGAAAAAGGCTTAACTCATCAGATGGATGAACTTAACTTGAAAATGTGAATCGTCGAGGTTTAGATATGTTCCCTATGGTCCTGTTATTACAGGGGACCTTAATATCGTCCAGGACAGAGAGGTTAAAAACTTTTCGAAAAAAGGACCAAAATATCGTCCTCCATCTAAAAAATAAAGGCAACAGCAGTATACCGCTGTTCAAAAATCATAAATCCATAGACAAAAAAGAAAATCAGGGTAACAAACTAAAACCGAGGGAAACGCATTAAATATAAGAGGAGAACAACGACATAACACTAAAATGTAACACACATAGCCAAAATCCCACGAGAATAACAAATATAACATATATATATATATAACATCAAAACCAAATACATGAATTTGGGATAGACAAAGTTAAAATAGATTGGAAAGAGTGTCGTCAAGTCACCAAAGATGCTCTTTCCTCGTTGTGTAAAAAATGGTGTAAACGGGGAAAATCTGATAAAAAAATCTCTTGATTCTTATTCAAATAAATGTATGAATGTGGTAGATAAGAGAATATCACATTTTGAAAATAATTTAGAAGTAAATAATAGAGTACATAATACACCTATTTCCAGAATAAGAAATAAAATTCAAATACTTTCAGAGCGGTTTGTATTTGTACCGGCCGATAAAGCAGCCAACAATGTGGTGGTGGTATGCCGTAAATACTACACGGACGTTCTTAAGAATGAAATTTTAAATTCATCTACATTCAAGTCCATCCGCTCCACAGAGAGTCATATAGTAAACAAACATATCACAACCACATCAAAGCTAAAGGCTTCTTCTGAACATTTGAAGGTCCCTACTATGTATTGGCTACCTAAACTACACAAAAAACCATTTAAATATCGTTTCATCTCGGCCTCTAGTAAGTGGTCTACAACTAATCTTTGAGTGCTCTTAACTAGTTCATTAACTACTATTAAAGAGCTTATAAACTATTGTAATAAAATATATGAACATAGTGGTATAAACCATTTTTAGAGTGTAAAAAATTCTTTGGATATTTAGATAAATTACGTGCTTTTGATGGTCCTTTTGATTCTGTTAATAGCTTTGATTTTTCTACTCTTTACACTACACTTCCACACTATCTTATTAAACAAAAGTTTTCCTATTTAATTAAATGGTCGTTTGGTAAAGCTGAATGTAGATATATTTGCTGCGACTCATTTAAAGCCTTCTTCTCAAATGAGAAAGTTATATGCTAGATATACTTACTGGAGGTGTGATGAGATGATTGAAGCTGTTAATTTTCTCCTTGATAATATTTATGTACGTTTCGGCAACAAAGTTTATCGACAGGTTATAGGTATCCCCATGGGCACTAATTGTGCCCTTTTAATAGCAGATTTGTCTTTGTACTGTTACGAATCCCAGTTTATGACTAAACTCAGTAAAGACCCGTCGAAATTGCATGTAATTGATAAATTCAACAACAATTACCGTTACCTTGATGATATTTTTTCGTTAAATAATCACGAATTTTCTCAATATAATGCTGAAATTTACCCCAAGGAACTTACTTTAAATAAATCAAATTTATTCGGTAATAACTGTCCTTTCCTGGATTTAGATATTTCGGTTTTAAACGGGAAACTCCACACTAAATTTACGACAAAAGAGACGATTTATCGTTCCCTATTGTTAATTTTCCATTTTTAGATGGTGATATTCCTTTGGCACCATCTTACGGTGTTTATATTTTACAACTTGTTCGCTATGCCCGTGTCTGTTGTGACGTTTTTGATTTTAACGAACGCAACCTATGTATTACTGGTAAATTATTAAACCAGGGATATCGTTACCATAAATTACTTAAAAACCTTTACTAAATTTTTCCATAGATATAAAGATTTGGTTTTGAAGTTTGGTTGTAGAAAACTTATTTCAAACGGGAAATACATCCTCATATTTACGGAAATGTTGTTAACCGTGCCCGGAAATTTAGAAATGATCCATGTAAACTTGTCGCTCCTTTATATAAACTTATTCTAAAAGATTACATATTCGACACTGTAATACGATCATTGAATATTGTTTTTATTGGTATAAATATTGATTTTGTTATCAGTAAATTAAAAGCTAATTAGATATTATTAGTATGTTATATACATATTCATGGATCTACAATCTGTCGATACCTGTAACTTGGCATTGCACAAGGTCATGTTTTTCTCTTGCTGTTTATGACGTCTTTTCACTAAATCCATTGGATGTGTACGGTTAGATGCATGATTTTTTTATTTGTTGTTAGTGGCTTTGAACTAGCTGTCATTTAACTACGAGTACTATCAGATCTGTTCATTGCGTCTTTTTGTGTCGGGATGTATGAGTACCCGGCCACGTCCACTTGTATTTTTGTACATCTTATAAGTAAAGCCTTTTTCAACTGATTTTTATAGTTCGTTCTTATGTTGTACTGTTATACCACTGTCCAGGTTTAGGGGGGGGGGAGATCCCGCTAACATGTTTAACCCCGCCACATTATTTATGTATGTGCCTGTCCCAAGTCAGGAGCCTGTAATTCAGTGGTTGTCGTTTGTTTATGTGTTACATATTTGTTTTTCGTTCATTTTTTTTTACATAAATAAGGCCGTTAGTTTTCTCGTTTGAATTGTTTTACATTGTCGTATCATGGCCTATTATAGCTGACTATGCGGTATGGGCTTTGCTTATTGTTGAAGGCCGTACGGTGACCTATAGTTGTTAATGTCTGTGTCATTTTGGTCTTTTGAGGATAGTTGTCTCATTGGCAATCATACCACATCTTCTTTTTTATATATAAAAATCAGTTGAAAAAGGCTTAACTCACCATATGGACAAAAATACAAGTGAACGTGACCGGGTACTTGTACATCCCTACAACAGTACTCGCAGTTATCTGACAGCTAATCCAAAGACACTAACAACTAATAAAAATAGCATGCATCTAAGACTAAATTATCAATCCGTACACATCCAACATCCAATGGATTTAGTGTAAAGACGTCATAACATCAGAGAAAAACATGACCTTGTGCAATGCCAAGATACAGGTTTCGACAGATTGTAGATCCATGAACGCTTTTTCAATGTGGAATAGATTAGTTACCTCAGCAGGTGATGACAATGACGGGTGATTCAGGCATTGGGCCTACTGGTAATGCCAATAATGTCTTGCATAATGGTTAGCATAAAAACTTTATGTATCATGAACGAGGAATGCCTCGCCTTTTCCCAACCTCACGACCAACACGACAAGAAATAGATTTCCTAGAACTTTTCCTGACATGCTAATTGAAAATTGACTGCTTTGCCCATAATCAGAAAGAGCAAAAAGTTGATAGAAAACCATCTACCAGAATGTACTGGTCAACTGAACAATTTTTGCATACTCTTGCATTTCCAAACACCAGGAGTCGTGAATACCAGGTGCTGAAAATTATGACCCATTGTTTAAAGTCAAACCCTTGATAAATCGATTCAATACCTACTTCAACCATTAGTAATGTGTAACCCTAAAAGAAATGTCACTTTATACGAGAGTATGATTCCGTTCAAAGGAATAATTCAGTTCCGACAAAACATACCGTCAAAGCCACAAGTGGGAAGTGAAAGTGTGGATGCTAGCCGAGACTCAAAGAAGCAACATACAGTAAATAGACAAATATCTAAGAGGACGAGCACTCCTCAATTACACCTCGCCAGTGATGTTGTGAAATGATGTCTACAGGGAGCACAACTAAAGGATAAAGGGTACCATGTCTATATATTATTTTTAACTTTAGTTTTTTTTGGGATTTATTAAAATTATTACGGTACATCAGCGTGCGGAGCAGTCCGACTACCCGTTGACATAATTTGTTAACGCAAAGGAGGCATAAAATAACGTGGGGATATGGAACATGCGGAATTCCGCAAAACAAAAGATGTCTTTACAGTTGTAGCTGCAGCTTGGAAAGACAGAAACATTGTAAATGTCTTGTCACAACAGAACAGTCGAAGTGCTGAGACTAGTCAATACAGATGGCAATTTCTCAAGGTCTGTCCCCAGGCTGTTGCAGATTATACCATAAATATAGGAGTCATGTCAGCACAGCTCAGGCGGTCTGCCAGGAAAAGGAAAAATTTGCCAAGTGGCTGCTGCATCAGCAAGGAAAAAGGCTAACCAGAGAGTACCTGACACTATGTCAGTAACTGCACCACAGTTGCCTACAGTTGATACTGGTACCCAATTCATACCCGTTACTAGTTCTACTGGTACATACCCAATGTTGTTTTCACAGACTGGGGCAGGCATATATACCAGTGCAAGTACAGGGCCAGTCGATTTGACGATACAGCTAATACCCTTTTATACTCAAGAGTACCACTACCAGACCAAAGAGTGTGCAACACTGTAACCAGTCAAGATCCTCCAGAACATTCCTTAGGTAATACTAATGGTGCCTCAAGTTTTACAATGCCATTTAGTACCTTTGACCACCCTATTCAGATACCCAGCATGCATGCTAATATTGCTTTTAATGTTTCTCAAAGTATTTAGAGAAAAAATTAAGAAAAGTGAATTTATTGATTTAAGCATTTTGTTAATTAACAATACTCAACAGGCTACACAAAAGCTTGTTTTTAGAGGGGGTGAATTTATTGTGCAAACAGAAAATATGCAAAACTAAATTGGGTCTATTGACCAATGGACAGCAGCATTTATCATTTTTTTTAGTGTATATTGTACTGTGCATTCAGGTAGATTACAAGAATTACTTAAATACATGTCAGTTGTACGTTTGGGTGCAAAAAGAAATCCTAATAATTTAGGTTGGAAGTTATATGATGAGCAATTTAGGTTGCGCAAAACACTGGATCCGGCAAGTTCATGGGCTATAGTAGATCCAGAGCTTTGGTTATTATATATGGCTGATAGTAGTGGCACACAAAATTTGGAAGTAGTTTCTTCTGGTTACAATACATTTTCTGCTTATAGAAATGTGAATAAAAAGTCGAAGTGCTATGCCTTTAATTAAAACGGCAAATGTTTAATTTTTTTTTTAATTTTAATTAAAATGCAAAACGGAGGATTATCGCCCCTGTCATGGCGGCGCCCATGAAAATTTCTAGCTGAAGAAAAAAGAGTAACTTATCCATTTATTATGTGTTTATGTTGTGGAAAATATGAAATTAATATGAAATTAATAGTCATATAACTTTCAGAATATTGTGGTAACAAATAAACACTAAAAAAAACAATATATCGAAAAAAAATATCCGTACATAATTTGATTTGATTGATTGAAATTTGAATGAAATAGACATGGCGACAAAAGAAGACGTTGCTGACCTTAAAAACATAATGTTGAGTAAAGACAGTAAGGTCACAAACTTTTCTTCTAGGCTCGACTCCGTTGAGAAAAACTTAACGGAACTTATTAGTGATGTGAAATCTGAAGTAGGGCAAGTAAAATCTGACCTTAGTATCACAAACACTGAAGTACAACAACTTAGGCAAGACCACAATGAGCTTGAGAGAGGTGTGGGACATTTGGAATCTCAGTTCAATTGTTTAGAAACCGAGAAATTAGAATTGCTCAAATTAGACATAGACAAAAAACTTACTTCACTCAAAGAATGTCAAGTACTACTTGAGAAACATGATAGGAAATACAATGTCCTCATCTATGGAGTCGAACAAAAACCAAATGAGATAATTTGGGAAGTGATTGATAATTTATTTGTTAAAGATCTTGGTATAGAAAAATTTAAAGCCGACAGTTTCCCTATTGCAAATGCACATAGGATTCCCGCTAAAGCTCCAGTTGAAGGTACAAAACGCCCGGATGCAATTATTGTTAGGTTCATGCATTATGACGACAAGCAATGTATTATGGCTCAGGCTTACAAACTTGCAAAAAAACGGATAAGAATTGTTGATGATCTCCCTGTTATTATGAAAGAGGCACGTAACGATCTTGCGAAAATAGCTTATAACATCAGGACTAAAGAAAAACTACAAACAAGGATAAGAGCAAGAGGTGTACACTTGGTTTTAGAAACCCGTCTAAATGCACGAGATGTCTGGAACGTCCGTAAAGACATCAGTTGTGTCTGATCAATACTTGTACATGTAGAACAAACAGTACACAAATTATATATATGTATCTCTGTTTTTTTGGTATATTTACTTGTTCGGTATAAATATGTATATTCATAAACAAATATACAAAAATGTATATTTAATACTTTAATATTTTTTAGGGTGTGACATAAAGTAAGTATAGATGTGTTAATGTTCTGTTTTTTTTGGTTGTTTTTTTTTGTGTGATGTGTGTATGTTGGGATTTTTTTTTCGTGCGTTTTTTGTTTGCTACAGCTTAATATTTTTATTTTAGTGCTTTCCAGCATGTAATGTCGGTAAAACAGGAATGTTTTTCTACCTCACTAAAATAGCCAAGATAGGATACTAGGTTAAACTATGTATGTCATATATATATATTATATAGTCTCCAAATTTTAAAGCTTAACGATTATTTTTTTTTCTCACGCTTAAATGACTGGTTGTAAGGTCAGTACTCACCAGATAATATAAACCGTAAACCAGTTAAATTTACACAAAATTCATCACTAGAAGCCTTGTTCTGATGAAACTTTATGGGACAGAATTTATTTACTGTTATCTTGTCTCAAATAATACCATGATAGAAGGTGAGATTATTACAAATGACAAAAGGAATTATCTGCCCTTGAGTATGAAGGTGTGAAAATTTGAGGAGACTAAAAAGAGAGAAATTTATATTCTCCAGTGTAATATGTTATGATATTTTTTGAAAATTTATTAGACATTATGTGAAAAGTATATTATATTCGATCGAACAGATTCATTTATGACCAAATAGTGACTTTTGCTAGATTTTTCATTTATATCTGTTATATATTGGAGTTCACAACACACAAGATGGCTGACCAGGTAATTAAAGAAAAACAACAACAATCTAACATTGTCAGTTACTTTAAAAATACACCAAAGCACAGTGCCAAAAGAGACCAACCATCTAGTAGTCCTGATAATTCATCCCCGTCAATGCAACAAGTAGAAAAACTTGCCAGACTTGTCAACCTTGATACTTCACTCAGTGACTCTAGCTTGCCCAATTCTGATAGTACTGAGAATATTATGTCATCTGTTGAAAAAGAAACGGTTTTTAAATTGTCAGATGTTGTATGTGCTACTCTAAAAAATCAAGAGTTTATGGATTCCATCATCCCTCTTATCACAGAAAAGGTCATTGAAATGGTCAAACCCAAAATTGTCCAGATAGTTGATGAATGCATGCAGCCTCACTTGCTAAGTATCAAACACAACAAAGATGCTTTTATTCTTAATACCGTAGAACTTAATAGATATAAAGAGGAAATGAAAATGTTAAAAACCAAATTAGACAAGGTCGAGGCCAGAATTGAGGAACAGGAACAATATTCGCGAAGAACAAGCTTGAATTGATTTAATTCATTCAGAACTAGGTGAATGTGATGTGATTTGTGTATCTGAAACAAAACTGAAAGCAAATGTTGGCAGTACTGATTTGGTAATGCCAAATTTTCATAATCCTGACTTATTCAGAAAAGACAGGTCAACTGACGGTGGAGGAGGAATTTTGATCTATGTAAGAGATAGTCTCCATTGTAAACGCCGTAGTGACTTAGAAATAGCTGAATTAGAATCAGTTTGTGTTGAAATTACAACACAAACTGGTAGATTCTTAGTTGTATGTTTTTATAGACCTCCAAATGCACCAGTCACATCACTAGACCATTTTGAAAATTTACTAGATAATGTAATAGATACTGATAAAAATGTAATATTGCTTGGTGACTTAAACATAGATTTACTAAAAGCAAGTCCGACTAGTAGGATATCAAGAATCTGTGAAAGATATGGCATAGAAAATGTTGTTAAGGAACCTACTCGAATAACCTCCTCAACTGCAACACTCTTAGACCCTATATATATAAATAATCTTAGTTTACTAAGAAATAGTATGGTACTACCAAGTTTTTGTAGCGACCACTCTCCAACACTTATTGAGATTAATTTTTCCCTTGCTAGACAAAAGGCTTATTCAAAAGTAGTTTATGACTATGAGAGTGGTGACTATGCATCAGCAAACATGTATTTACAAAGAAAAAACTGGAATGAATGCTTTAAAAATGTTCATGACATTAATAAGATAAATGGTCTAATTAACCAAGAAGTTCATCATGTCATGGACACATATATTCCAAAAAAAAAAAGTATTGGTTAGACCCAGGGACAAACCTTGGATCACAACCAGTATTAAAGTTAAAATGCGAAAGCGTAACCGTGCTTACAAAAAAGCTAAATCAAGAAATTTAATTTCAGACTGGAAAAAATTTAAAGAACTTAGAAATGAAGTGATTGATCTAGTAAGAGAAGCCAAACGTCAGTACCTGATTAACTTGCATAATTCCCTAGTCGATAAATCAATCCCCCCAGGGAAGTGGTGGAGAATAGCTAAGAGTGTTTGCAAATTTAAAAATAAAGAGAGTCAAAATTCTCCCATTAAGGTAAATGGAGAGATTCTCATTCACCCCATTGAGAAAGCCACAGCCATAAATGACTATTTTTGCTCAATATCAAAATTTGACACAGAACCTCAACTGCCTAATGTTCCACCTTTGGCACCCTATGAGCTGTCTGACATAGTGATAACAGAGCAGGATGTGATTGACCATTTCCAAATTTTAAATATTAACAAACCAGCTGGACCTGACAAGCTACCTCCAAAATTTCTTAAGGCAATTTTCCCATCACTGGTTACACCTTTAACATTCATATTTAATAAAAGCTTACAATCAGGAATAGTTCCCAGTGATTGGAAACTTGCAAATGTATCAGCTATCTACAAGGGTAAAGGAGATCAGGACAATGTTTCAAACTACAGACCTATCTCTGTTACTAATTGTTTTAGCAAAATATTGGAGAAAATTATTTTTAAGTATTTACATAACTATATACATGATCATGCAATATTAACTGACCAACAGTCAGGGTTCCGAAACAAGGACTCTACTATAAATCAGTTACTTTTATTATATGATGAGATTGTAAAAAATCTTGACAAAGGGAAAGATGTCAGATTTATTTTTTGCGATGTGTCAAAGGCATTTGATCGAGTATGGCACATGGGACTTCTATATAAGTTAAGAAAATATGGAATAAAGGGTAATTTGCTTAACTGGTTCAAAAGTTATCTTTCTGATAGACAACAAAGGGTTGGAGTAAATGGGTTTTTTTCTAACTGGAATACTGTCAAGGCAGGAGTCCCTCAAGGGTCCATCTTGGGCCCTTTTCTGTTTTTATTGTTTGTGAATGACATAGTAGATGTGGTTACAAACAAAATAAAACTGTTTGCAGACGATACTTGTCTATATTGTGTTGTACATGATGAGAGATCAGCAGCTGAATCCCTGGGGCAAGATCTAGAATCATTAGATCAATGGGCAGGAGAATGGGGTGTAACCTTCAATGCAGACAAAACCAAATCTATGTACTTTACGAGAAAAAGTAATATTGATGTCACATCATTATGCATGAATGATGCACCTCTAGAAAATGTCTCAGAACATAAACATCTTGGTATAACCTTATCATCTAATGCCAAATGGTCTAGTCACATACAGGATATTTATTCAAAAGCTTGTAAACGTCTTAATATTATGAGATATTTAAAACATAAGATTGATAGACAGTCTCTGGAAAGACTTTATATTGCATTTATAAGGCCTATTTTAGAATATGGGAACATAATTTGGGATAACTGCACACAAGAAGAATCCGATCTAATTGAGTCTGTACAACAAGCTGCTGCCAGAATTGTAACTGGGCTTCGAAAGGGAACTCCTAGATGGAAACTATATAAGGAATTAGGTTGGGATTCCCTCCAGAATAGACGTCAGAAAAACAAATTATTGTTTCTTCATAAAACTATTTCTGGAGATATTCCTAGTTATATTGCTGCTGATATCTTGTCGTATACAAACACTAATGACCAGTATGGACTGAGGAAAAAAAGGGAATTTAAAACTCCTCAGTGTCGAACCACAGCCTATAAGAACAGTTTTATTCCACATACTCTTGAAAAGTGGAATTCACTTGATGGAGAAGTTAAAAATATTTTAAGCTTTACAGGATTTAAAAGAAAACTGAATGAGGACATAAGTCCTTGTCCTGTTTTCTTTTCCACTGGTTCACGTAAAGTTAATATAATCCACTGCCAATTAAGAAATGAGGCTAGTGATCTAAATCAACACCTTTTCTGTGATCATTTGTCAGACAGCTCTATATGTGCCTGTGGAGATCCAGTAGAAGATAATTTTCATTTCTTTTATGTTTGTCCATCTTACATTTATCAGAGATATGAGCTCTTTAGAAAAATAAGTAACTTTAATAATGTCAATCTTGATGTCCTACTACAGGGTTGCTCAGACTTTAATATTGATGAAAACACAGAGATATTTACATATGTACAACAATATATTCATGAAACTGGAAGATTCTTATAATATTTCATGTGATACTATACTGTTTAGAAATCAGCTTATAACCACAGTGTACCACTCTTTAGTCTTAATTAAAGACAAACCTAACTTTTAACACAAAAAACAACCAATTGTGTTTAGCATCTTTTTGCAAATAAATTTATATATATTTTATTTTATTTTTTGTATTAGTAATTATATTTTCAAAAATCAAGAAATTAATAGTCATGTAATAAGATGGTACACTAAATTACTTATGTATTGCAAAAAAGGGCCAATCAATTCTTGTTATTCATATAAATAGAACAACTTTGTTGCAGTGAGTTTGTGAATTTGAGTAAAAAATCACTTAATGATCTACTTGATTCCTTACCAACACTTATTAATGTGGTATAAAATTCGACACCACCTTCAGTAGGTCTTGCTTTGACTTTGTAAACATAGTTATTTATATACATATACACAATAAAATACTTCAAGAAGTGGGGGAATTGCCTCCCCTTACTCACTGCAACAACGTATGATCTATTAACTTATCAGAAAATTATATACTATCATGCATGTTATTCAATCCATCTTGTATGGGAAAGGATTTGTATAGGCACTGCCTTTTGTCCAATCCCTTTGTTTAAATGTACATTTGATATTTGAACAATAAAATATTTTGAATTGAAGAACAAGCTTGCGATTCCATAATGTTCCAGCTCCAACTGACGATAATGGTGACATAATTAAACCTATTAACACTGATGCACTTATACTTGATATTTGTAATAAAAATCTCAAATTGAATTTGAACACAAGAGACATTGGCCGGTCCCATCCAATTGGTGACATTAAAGATGGCAAAATTGCAATCATTGTACGCTTCCTGTCATACCATCAGAGACAATTAGTCTTCAACAGCAAGCGTTATTTAAAAGGAAACAAAAGCAAAATTTTCATTGCTGAAAATCTCACCAAACACAGGTATGATCTGCTACATAGATTAAACACTTTGCGTGAAAAAGATATCATACACTCCTTTTGGACACATGACGGGTCCATAATAGTAAAAACAACAGAAAATGCTCGTCCTAAAAAGATTTACTCAAGGCAAGACATATACAGACTTGGTGGGGAAGTCCTTGAAGGTGATGACCAGAATGAGGATTAGACATTCCGTTACCATCATATTCTTGTTTGTTTTGTCTAAATAAAGTTTACAAATTCACAAATTTACTCGGAACTGTATGATCTAGTTTAATACTATGTAACAATATGTAATTTGTCAATATACTTTTTTAAGAAAATTCTTTAACTAGTAAGAACTATGCGTGTTTACTTAATTTTTAACAGTAACTGTTGTATAATACACGTGTTTAGAAACACGTGGTAGTGTTTACATACACTAAAATAATACATCTTTGGCAATGTCAATAGGTTTAAATTCTACTCTATATCACATGAGTGATAATCAACGAAGTGTCTTTTAATAAACATTGTACCACGTGACAATCGTTACGGTTATTATGTCCAAGCTAAATTTATAGTATACCTTACCTTATTTGACAACAATTTATATGTTTATTACCACTTTCGATATAATTTAGAGAGGCGCATACAAATTGGTCACTTAATTGGGATTAGGCCAACTAAAATTAATTTGTAGATTTTCATCCAAAAATTACCAGGCTTCTCACAAAAGAAATCAAAGTTACTCAATTTTATTACGGCACAATATATACACAAGACAAACAGATATATTTCACAGCACAGGACAAACACTCGACTATACCACTGACAGTCACATATAACATGTAAAGTTAATGTTCAAGAGCAAATATAGCGTCTAGCCATTAGAAATGATAAATATATTCATCCAAACAGCTCGAATAAACACATGAGCTAGCCACAGTATACACAAGCACATCTTATAAATAAGTACATAAAATACATTAAAATTCATAACTAACACAGTTGTATGCGGCGGGTGGGAGGGTAAATAATTTCAATGAAAAATTTCAAATGTACCGCGAATCCCGAAACAAAGAAATATATATGAGCGTCCTGTATCCAGGTAACAAATTGACCAATCAAAATAAGGAATACTCGGAACAATTTCTTCCGAATAAATGTAAACTGTCAGATTCACGTGGTAATTATCCATTTTTATAAAATCAAAAATTACACAATTACCAGGCTTCTCACAAAAGAAATCAAAGTTACTCAATTTTATTACGGCACAATATATACACAAGACAAACAGATATATTTCACAGCACAGGACAAACACTCGACTATACCACTGACAGTCACATATAACATGTAAAGTTAATGTTCAAGAGCAAATATAGCGTCTAGCCATTAGAAATGATAAATATATTCATCCAAACAGCTCGAATAAACACATGAGCTAGCCGCCAAGCCAACGGCCGCCAAAAAAAATAAACAAACAACTGTGTTGAACAAAGAATTAAGCAGATTAATTTTAACTATCATATAAACAATACACAATTTAAGCTTGTTAATCTAGCATGCAAGAAATAATATCAAGCAAAAACTAAATAATTAAAGCAAGCAAGGAAGAAACAATATCAACCCTGAACATAAACTTTTCTCCATACAAGAAACAATATCTCATATGAAAAGAAACAGCACCCAACAGTGTGAACAATACTCACTGAAAAGAGTCCCTTACCTGCAATATAAAATAAAAATATTAGTACATATTAATAAAATAAACCTAACTACATCTTAACCAAACAATCTTAAATAATACCAATACATATTAAGGAAAATAAAATAAAAATAATCCAAATTTTAGTATGGAAGAAATAATATCAACCATAAACTAAAAAAAACCAAAGGAAGTATGGTAGAAACATGAAATTCAACCATATCTAATCCTTTAACTCCACTTGAGAAATTCATCTCAAATGACAAGTTAACCTATCTAAATTAAATGAGCAACCCTTCTTTTAAAATATAAACCTAACTGCCTTGTACCTTCACAATTGAGATGTAAACCACCATCTTTATACGCAAATAGCTCCACCTTTGGCTTTCCACATTTCAAAAAATTTCTATACGAATGAATGAATTCGACTTCATAACTCAAACATAAATTTAACAAAGCCATATTAACATCCTTTATCTTCTGACCTGTTTCCTCAAAATCAACAGGACGCGGAAGAATACCAGACAAAGCAATAACCATAAAAGGAAACAACAACTTGGCGGTAGAAATTAAATTACAATAGGCAGACTTAAACTGATCAATAGTTAAAATATGAATATCATTGGTACCACAATGAATAACTAAACATTTATAACCTCCATAAATACTCCCCTTGTTCTTGTTAAGCTGATAGGTTATTTCTCCAATGGAAGCCCCCCGAAACGCATAAACATCCGCATTCTCAAGCTTCACATATTTTGCAATTGAGTCTGACACTATCAGAAAAGTTCCTGGTTCTACAAAGAAACGATTTATATTAGTAATCTAACAAGGAAACTCTCTTCGACATCATTTGCGAAACTTGCAGTTTCTGTTCCAAAGTAAATTCTAAATACTTTTTATAAGCATCACTATGCCAATCTCCATGAAGTTGAATTAATTCCGTAGAAACCTCAGCATCAAAAGCTAATGTTGCCCCCCCTCTTCTAAAACTATGAGTAGAGTAAAATAAAGAGTTACGACCTGTTCTATGTATTAAATATCGAAGCTTATTTTGATACTCTTTATAAGTAATGGGTAGAATGCGCCCCTTTTTAACTTTACAAAAAGCAGGATCCTTTTTAACCGCAGGAATAGCTTTGATCATATTCTTGTATGCATTAACCGGACATAAATTCTCCCCTGAATACTAGAAATGGGAATTCTCAACTTTCTTTGTCCAAACTGAATTGTTTTAGACCATTTCAAAATAATTATTAAAACATCATTCTCAATAATAATATCCCCTCTACATAATTGCTTATTTTCATCAAATTCTTTTTCTGAATTTGGAACAAGATTAGATTTTCTACTCATCATAAAAAAGGCTAACAAAAACAAACTCCAGAAAGTCTTATCCTGGTTGTCATTTAAATCCATAAACTCATAAATTTGTTTTAAAATCAAAGGAGTTATAGGAAGTGCTTTCCTTGGTAAATAAGGATTTAATCTCTGTAAACCTTTCAATGTAAGTTTTAACGAAAAACTTTGTAAATAAGGAAACTCCAAATCATTGTATAAATGCAATAATCTTACTCCATTTAAATAATTTTTAATAGAATTCACCGATTTAAAAGACCTGCTCAAAAATTGAGCATACAAACACACAGTATTCAAAGATGCTGGTAAAAATTTAAAACCAAAATAAATACAAAATGTTAAAAAAGTCCTCCACTGAACTTTAATGTTTTCAAAAGTGCCATGAGCAAAGGCCGACTTGCACGATGTCTGTTGATCCACTTTCAACAAATTCAGCTGTAAATCTACAATAAATTACCAATCATGAGTAAACTGAAAAAGACCTGAATAGACAAATTTCTCAAAACATTTACCTAATCTCACAACAGGCAATTCATAAAATAAGTCTTCAAATCTTGAATCAGAATGCCACCTTGACAAAATATCTGCTGTTCTATTTTCAACTCCAGGAAAATGAACAGCCTTAATTTCAAAATTATACTTTGCAGCATAAAACAAAATTTCTCTTAAACAACATTGCATATATGCATCTCTAGTACAACCAGAATTCAAAACCAACACAGTAGATTGATTATCACATCTCACTAAAATCTTTCTATTTACAAAATGTACACTCCATACTTTAACACAAATCATCAAAGCAATCAATTCAAATTGATTTATATGTAAATTCAAATCCTTCAAAAAGGAAGGAAATTGAACATGAAAAAACTCTCTTTTTTCAAGAAACCAACCTCCACATCCACTCAAAGTAGCATCTGTCTCCAATATTTCATCTGGCTGAGACCAATCATCTAAAGCCATCATAGAAACACCATTGTAAGACTTTAAAAAATGATACCACCAAAATAAATCTTTCCTTATATACAAAGGAATAATATGGTCACATTTGTCATCTGGTAAACTACGAAGCCAAGTAAGCAACCTAGAAACAAAAAGCCTTCCTGATCTTACACAGTTAGATACAAAATGTAATTTACCTAACAATGACTGTAACTGTTTAACTGTAGCAACCAGTAAATTTAACCAAGTCTTTACCAACAATAAAATCTCTTCAACTCTCTCAGTTGTTACTGAAATTGTAAGTTCCGAAGTGTCAAATTTCACTCCTAAAAATGTCATAACTGTACTTGGAGAGCTCGCCTTCTCCACTGATTCTTCAAGACCACAACTGTCTAAAAGTCTACCTAATAAATCAAATACAACATTTGCATCTTCTGATTTTTCTGCTCCAGCAAAATCATCTAAATAATTTAATAATAAATAACCAGACTGCTTCATCATGTAAACTACAGATGAAGTCACTCTCTGACAAATATGAGCTGATGACCTAAGTCCCATACTTAAAACTCTATCTACAAAAATGTGATTTTTCCAATGAAATCCAACAAAATTAATATCTCCAGGATCAATTGGAATTTGGCGATATGCCCGCTTCAAGTCCCTCTTAAAAATACCACAATTTCTACCTTTTAACTTAATAAGATTAACAAAATCATCTACAGATGGATAAGTCAAATTAACTGACTCACCCAAATAAATATCTTTATCAATACCTGCATTAATACAATTTTCAGAAGGAAAACTTAAATCTAGTATTACCCTTCTTTCACCTGGTGTACTCTTTGGAACTGAATTTAAAGGAGATAACACTAATGAAGAATATATAAAAGGGTTCACTTTTAAAGGCCCAATAACAGCTTTATATTCTAACTCCTTTTTCAAATACTTCAAAATGAAATCTGGAAAATCTCTGGCCCCGCTATGATTACGCGGTTTTTTTATATCTACTATATCACCTGCCGTATAACCAATTGGAAAACCAAATTCTAATAAGTCACAAAAAATGTGATCACTATAATCAACTAACATAGATCTAAAAAAATCTATTTTAAACTTTGAAAAAACTGGTATTCTACAACCTTGATAATTCGGTAAACCTGACAATTTAATTTCTCTCTGAATATCCACAAAATACTGCAAATCTAAAGAATTAACATTCAAATCACAAATTAAACACTTTTTGTGTTTATGACAAAATTCATCAATTTTTAAATTCAAAGCTGATTGAACTGGTAAAGGTTTATTTACCACCCTTTTACTAGAAATTCTATAATTGTCGTTATTAACTGTACAAGTATCAAATTTAGAAACCTCCATTGACTTAGAGAATTCACCTTTATCAATCAGCAATTTATCCTTATTTGAATCTAACAGTAACCATTCAGGATAAAAAGTATCTATCACTTTTGAATTAAAATTCCCAACGCTATTAACAGCTTTTTCTAATTCTAGTCATGGCATATGAGGACAAGCCGATGAACTCTCTGGATGTTTCATTTTAGCCTTATCCTCCCGTAAGCATGTGGCACAAATGTGCTGGACAAATCTACTTTTGCCTGCAATATCCAAATTATGTCCATCCTTCGAAATATTACATTTATTTCTCTGATACAAAGGACAATACCAAACTTTTCTATCAAAATTCTTTTCAGACGATTTATCTGAATATTTACTTGCTGTTTTATTCAACACTTTCTTTCCTATTAACATTCTAACCTCTAACAGAGAAGTATCATCGGACCATACATTTTCACCTTTTTCAATAAGCTTTACCCATGCTGCATAAAAATTTAACAGTACAGACCATTCAAATTCACTGGCATAATAACAAATTTTGTTCAATAATGATAATCTACCTTCTCTTTCTTTTTTACTAATTTTACAATGCCTTATAATTTCTAGTTCTCCAGCACAAAACTGACTCATAGTTAGCTGTCTAAACTCCACAGCCTTTCTATTTGTAAACTCATATTTAAGCTCAGATTGAGGCCAGTTCATCTTAATTTTAACTTTATCATGGGGTCTATCTTTGATACCTGATCTGACCTTCTTTTTCTTATGCTTATTTTTCTTTTTATGTGTAGTTTCACTATCAGAATCAGAACTAGACAAAAAATTTGGCTCTGACCCACTACCCGTACTACTATCAGAACTTGAACTACTACTTATAGAAGAATCAGACTCTGAGTTAGACTCTGTGGCTAGCATTTGTTTCATATGTTTATCTACAATTTTTTTAGTCTTTGTATCTTTTCTCAAATGTTTAATATTTAAATTAGAAAGTTCATCACCTTTGCTATCTTTAACTGAGTCTTTTTCTTTATCTTTACCTTTATCTGTATCTTTGCTTTTACCTTTATCTTTGCTCTTCTTAGACTGTTCCACCTTCTTGCCGGATTTCTCCTTCTTCGGCTTAGAAGCCCCTTTTAACTCGAGCTCCTCCAACTCCTCCAATTCCTTCATTCTCTTCTCTATTTCCTGTCGTAATTCCACCTTTCTCTTCTTGTTCTTCATTACTTTCTCCTTCTTCTTAACTTCCTTGAGTTTCCTCACCAATTCTTTTGTTTCTTCATCAGTGTCCGACTCCTCGGAATCCATATAAATCGAAAGACGATCTTTCAGATCTTCAAAATCCGCCTTTGACATACTGTCATTTCCACCAGTCGCACCGTGCACAAGCTCGTCACCAACCTCCGATTCTCCGGTAAGTGCATCAGACTGCATCCCCAGTTGATCGAAAACTCTGTAATTAAAACTCTTCTTGACACGCCTGGGTAAAACTGCCCGGAATTCCTGGTTAGCGCTACTCATGTAAATAATTTCAATGAAAAATTTCAATTTCTTCCGAATAAATGTAAACAGTGTCAGATTCACGTGGTAATTATCCATTTTTATAAAATCAAAAATTACACTTTTTGAAAAAAATGGGGCGGGTGGGAGGATTTTATTTTTTAAATTTTATTTCATATGAAACCCTTGTCACGAGTTCTTCATACCGCGGGGTATATGCTAGTGCAAAACCAGCTTGTCTAATGTTTATACAGGCTGTATAAGGAATCCAACACTATTTTTTAAACTTTAAAATAAAAATCCCTGGTTGACAACCACTGTTATACATGTAATTGCTGCTTTAGAAACCTATTTATAGTATACATCAAAAAGAAGAGAAATGCTCTCTTTAGTTGGACTATACCTACACCAAATTTATTTTGCTTTCTAAGCAATGATTTGTAGTCCCCATAAAACCAATAAAATGTATTGGTACAATTGTATGCAACACAAGTATTATGAGTACAGAATAAAATGTAAACTCAGTGTTGAAAGTAATTAATATGATGCAAAACATGACCTTCAAAAAGTAGTAGTTGTTTAATGACTAAATTGAGGGTATTAGGACAGTTACAGTGGGTGTTTGCTGTTTGTCAACAAAAACAACAGCCATGGGTAAATATAAGGGCTTGTTATAATTAAAATCAGCGGCGTGTTTGTCGACATTTTTCTCAATATAATGTCATAAATCAAACAAGTTCGTGCTTGTGTCAATTTCTTTAATCATGTCATGTGTTTTGTACCAATTTGTTCTACGATTCTTGCGCTCTGGGTATCATTCACAGTCCAAATTTCCTGACACAAAGTCATTGTGTAAATAATAAATAAAGAAGAAAACACGGTTTTCGATTCACTTGTGACTACCGCAGTTTGCGTTCAATGACAAGGCGTTTTACTCGTAACTTGAATATTTCATGCCCTTCTCGTTATCAATCTCTACTCTCGGTAAATGATATTGTCCTCATAGAGGAGCAGAATGTGTCGACTTAATCATTTTCGTTAGATTACTCGAAGAAATACAAAAACGAATTTTGAAACAGGAAGTTTTGAATGAAACGAAATTATCGATGGTTCCCGGTAACGGACATGAACAAAATCCGGAAATCGTATTTTTGTTAAATAAAAAAAATCGGGGCGGGACGATTTCAGAGGGGCGGGCGGGGATGAAAATCTAGCAAATAATTTTAATTGGCCTTATTTCATCTAAGTATGTTATTAAAGTATCATTAACACAAAATCTTTGTTAAAAATTCAGCTCTCTGATATTTGCAATATCAACATCGAATATTTACGATGTTGAAATATTGCTTTTTGTACATGTACATATTTTTCTTTTTTTCTTTACTTTTTATTTTTCTGAAATTCATGAAGGGTCATTCGAATTATAATTGTCCATGCTATGTATCATGTTTTACAATGCAGTCCTATATTGTTATCCTTTTCCATTGTATTGTATTTGACAATGAGTAATGATATTGTATCGTACAGGATAACAATAGGACTGTTTTATCACAAGACTAGTTTGGGTTGTTTGAGAAAAACAGTTTACCGGTATTGTTTTTCCTTAAATGATATGCTGGCAGAATTAATAAAGATGATATCAAGTTTTAAACTAAGTATACGCAATTTATATAGAACTTGTAGTAATTTGATTGCTTTTTATATATTGCTTTTATGTTTATTATTAATATGTGGTGACATTGAACC
Source organism: Mytilus edulis (assembly GCF_963676685.1). Taxonomy (NCBI): domain Eukaryota; kingdom Metazoa; phylum Mollusca; class Bivalvia; order Mytilida; family Mytilidae; genus Mytilus; species Mytilus edulis. The sequence goes on along the minus strand of NC_092354.1, from coordinate 69,199,510 downwards.
GAACCCGGGTCCTGAGCGCACACACGAGTATTCTGAGAAAACATTGTCAATTTTCCATTGCAACATTAGAAGCCTTAGAAATAAACTGAACTATATTGCCGATATTATTGAGGATTATGATGTAGTATTTTTCACAGAAACACATTTAGACTCTAATATTACTGATTACGATATATCTATTATGGGGTTCGAAGCACCAGTTCGAAAAGACAGAAATTCACATGGTGGTGGTATTATCATGTATTTTAAAAATTACGTTCACATAATCCGTCGACAAGATTTAGAGCATGATGAAATTGAGAGCATGTGGTTTGAGTTAAAGACCAAACTTCGATCTATTTTGATTAATATAAATTATAGGTCGGAAAGGCAATCTACAGTTTATTTCTGGCAATACTTTGATCAAATGTTGAAAAACGCCCTTGATGAAAATAATTGTATAATTTGCTTAGGTGATCTGAATAAAAATTTTATGTCTGATCTACCGTCAAATATTAGAGATATTAGTTTTATTAATGGCCTGATTAACATAATTGACAAAGCCACGCACTTTGACACACGAACAAGTAGCTCGTCACTACTTGACCCTATTTTAGTTACAGACTCTATACCAGTTTTAGATAAAGACACAATACCTATTGATAGAGGTATAAGTGACCATGATGGAACATATGTCACAATTGATTGTGGTTTTAGTAAAAGTCGAACATATATTAGATCTATATGGGATTATAAAAGAGGGGATTATGACTTGATGAAACAAAAAGTACTTAATACTAATTGGGAAATTTTGATTTCTGATGCAAGTGATGTTCATGTTGCTGCTACAAATTTCACTAACACTTTTATTAATATAGCATCTGCGTGTATACCTACAAGGGAAGTAACTATAAGATGTGATGATAAAGTTTGGTTTGATTCAAATTTGAGACGGGAAACGAGAAAACGGGACAGATTTCGAAATTTTTTTATGCGTTCACATAGTACATCTGCTGAACATAAATATAAGCAACAAAGGAACAAAGTTAATAATTTAAAAAAGCAAGCTAAAAAGCATTTTTACGCGACTATAAACGAGAATTTGGATGAACTTAAAGTTGCAAACTGTAAACAGTATTGGAAGACCATCAATATGCTAATTAAAAGCGACAGACCAACTCATGATATTCCTCCGCTAAGAGACCCGGATCATAACTTTAACCTTGCGTATGAAGGAACAGAAAAGTCTGAGATTTTAAATAAATATTTTTGTTCTATTTCTAATATAAATGATGCTAATAAAAATTTACCGGAATTTAATGATCGCTGTCATGATTTTCTTTCGCAGATAATTGTTAGTGAACAAGATGTACTTGATATTATTTCCACGCTTGATCCAAATAAAGCGGTAGGACCAGATATTGTTAGCAACAGAATGTTACTTGCTGTTAGAAATGAAATTTCAAAACCATTATGTTTACTTTTTAATAAATCACTTCATGAGAGAGTATTTCCTGATCAATGGAAAATTGCATATGTTATTCCCTTATTCAAAAGTGGTGACAAATCACTACCTTCTAACTACAGGCCTGTCTCCTTATTGTCATGTTCGAGTAAATTATTAGAAAAAAATTGTTTTCAAAAATATTTTTAACCATTTACATGAAAATAAATTGTTGTATAAGTATCAATCTGGATTTATTCCAGGATATTCCACTACGCACCAATTAATTGAACTTTACAACAAAATTTTATTGGCGCTAAATGATAAGCTAGTTACTAGCATTACATTTGCTGATATAAGTAAAGCTTTTGATACGGTTTGGATTAAGGCTTTACTATACAAACTTGAAAAATATGGTATAAAGGGAGACTTGCTGTGTTGGTTAAAAAGCTACCTATGTAGCCGATCTCAGAAAGTTGTCTTAAAAAATTCACTTTCAAAATTTGGAAAATTAAACGCCGGTGTGCCTCAGGGTTCGGTATTAGGACCGTTATTGTTTTTGATATATATTAATGATATAGCTGATGGTTTTTCTGGATTTGGGAGGCTTTTTGCAGATGACACTTCAATAGGTCATACTGCTCCTAATGAATCCATCTTAAGAAATTTAATCAGCACAGATCTTGTTTATTTAAATGCGTGGTCAAACAGATGGCTAGTGAAGTTTAACCCAAATAAAACAGATATTATGATATTCAGTTTGAAAACTATACAAAGTAATTTTTCTTTTGATTTTGATGGCACTACATTAGAGCCAGTTCATACGCATAAACATCTTGGTGTCATATTTAGTAGTGATTGTAAATGGAGTAAGCATGTTGATAAGCTGATAGAAAAAACTTCGAAGCAGCTTAATGTTTTACGAAAACTAAAATTTAGACTTAAGAGGGAATATTTGGAAAAAATTTATATGACTTTTATTCGGCCAATTTTGGAGTATTCGTCAGAAGTATGGGATAACTGTGGACAAACAAATTCTGATCGGTTGGAAAATATCCAAATCGAGGCTGCTCGAATAGTTACGGGATTAACAAGTTACGCTAGCCGGAACAGTATCTATTTGGAGACGGGATGGGAAAAATTAAGCGTCAGACGGGAGGTTAAAAAATTATCTATGTTTTATAAGATTATAAATAACCAAGCGCCAGATTATTTACACGATTTGGTTCCGGATTTTGTATCAGATATTTGTAATTATAATTTGCGTAACAGTCAAAATATTACTATTCCCGTAAATCGTTTATCAGCTTATGAACAGTCTTATTTTCCGTCATCTATTGCACTGTGGAACTCTTTAGACTTAAGTATAAGACATATTCCTACATTTTCCTTTTTTAAATTAAACTTGCACAAACTATACTATAGAAATAATAAATCTCCGAGATTTGGTTCTTTAGGAGATCGTTTGTACTCTGTTTTACACACAAGGCTGCGTAACAGATGTAGCGCACTGCGTGCTGACTTGTTCAAAGCAAATTTGATACAAAATGCATATTGTGCATGTGGTTTTATGAATGAAAATGTTGAACACTATCTATTATATTGTATTAATTTTTCAGCTCAGAGAAATCTAATGTTAAACGAAATTAATGTCTTAAATGTAAATATTACTATAGATTTATTATTATTTGGTGATCATGCTTTAAGTACTGAAGAAAATGATAATATTTGTTTATCTGTTCAAAGGTATATAAAAAATACCAAACGTTTTTCTCTGCATTGACAACCTTAATTCTGTTTACAACACATGTGATTAAAGATATTTCTATATACATGTAATGACAATAATCGAATGATCTTGGTGAATATTTACTGTTATGTTTTGTTATCAATAACGATTCAATGGATTTTAACGAAAGAATATAAGAATAAGTTTCAAATCTATACTTACCATTGTGCAGCATACATCCTTTTCGTAAACTTGGATAATATGTTAAGATCCCACGCTTTATTATGAGAAAAACACACACACTTATTTAAGTTATGTCCACAAGAACAAAATTTGCGCATAGGTAATTCCACTAACCATTCGGTGTGTTTGTGTCGTATTTATACAGTAAAAAGATGTACTCGATTAAAATCCATTGATTCGCTTCAAAAAGTTTCCTTTTGTTTTCATGTCTTTATTCTTAAACTATTTGTTAGTATGAAATATTTGATGTGTTCATTAATTATTCTGTATATTTTGTTTTTGTTTTGGAGAAGACGTTCCTAAGTTGTAAAACTTGTGTCTGATCCTTTTGTCATTTTGAACAATAAAATATGTTTAAACTAAACTACAAATGACTTGAATGAATAAGTGAAGCTGACTTAACAAATAGTACTAATAATTGAAAATTTATTGCGAAATTTTAAATTTTATTTCTTTTAAAAGAGAATCAATCCTGTAGCCCTATCAAACATGCTTTATGTTTTCTACTAGTGCTTACTGCTTACTGCTTAGCTTATATTAATATGATTTTTATTTGTGTTGATTTGCCTGAAGCTTAATTTGTGCATGACTGAAGCTTAATTTGTACATGTCAAGAGCTTTTAGATTAGCTGCTATTAATTATTAGTTACATATTATACATGCTTTCCTGTGCTCATGGTGTAAATATCATGAAGTGTATTAAGAAAAAAATAAACACTTGCAAAATCCTGAAAATGTTAACACTACATAAACAATATAGACAAAACAAATCTATTGATTTCATTGAAAATCAAACATTTGTTTTGTCTGTTTGTACATGTTGAAAGCAAAAACTAAATATACACATATTTATTGTCTTCATTAACCCACTATTTCTTTCGGTCTGACTCATTTGAATTGAAATGAAATAAAAAGTTACTTAAATCAACCAAAACAGTGTATATTTAATGCATTTAGATTTTGATATGAAAACACATTATATAATGGAGATAATTTTTATTATAATTTAAATTAAATAGATTTATCTCCCTTTGTACACAGTATTTCTGTATTAAAAAATATTTGAACACAAGTGGATAGGTTACTCTTCAATACAATAGTAATTTGTTTTTAATTATTAGATGTTTGATATTTACACTATGATCTCAAATTTTCTTTTTTTTTGTTTTTTTTATTATTTATGTTTGTTTTTCATTTTGACACAGTATTACTTATTGTATGGAAACTATGATGTATTTAGGATACAGCAGGAAATTAAGGTAGAGGAGATCAGACATTTCAGAGTTACATTATCACTTACTTATATAAAACACCATGGGAGAAGACGGTCGCAATACTCTCATCAAATCTCAAGTATTTATTATTCAGCTATAAAAATAAAATTGAATAAATGAGTGATAGTGGTATAAAAATTGTTTCATACAACTGTCAAGGTTTAAATTCAAAGGAGAAGAGGAGAGATGTTTTTGATTATCTTAAAGCAAAAAATTGCCACATATATTGTTTACAAGATACACATTTTTCAGAAAAAGAAGAAATATCAATAAAAAATCTATGGGGAGGAGACTGTATTTTCAATTCTTTTGCAACAAACAAAAGAGGGGTATCAATATTTTTTACCAAAAACTTTGAATACAAGATATATAGGATAAAAAAAGATGATCAAGGAAATCTGTTAGGAATTGATATTGAAATTGAAGGAAAAAGAATAACTTTGATATGCTTATATGGTCCAAATAAAGATTCACCTGAATTTTATTCTAGAGTAAGTGATACAATAGAAGACTTGAACTAGAGGCTCTTTTGTGTCGCTCACCTTGGTCTATGTGAATATTAAAGGAAGCAGATGGATTCATGACAAAATTGTATTTTGGTGATGGTGATGTGTTTGTACATCTTACTTTACTGAACATTCTTGCTGCTTAAAATTATCTCTATCTATAATGAACTTGGCCCATTAGTTTCAGTGGAAAATGTTAGTAAAAATTTACAAATTTTATGAAAATTGTTAAAAATTGACAATAAAGAACAATAACTCCTAAGGGGGTCAATTGACCATTTCGGTCACGTTGACTTATTTGTAAATCTTACTTTGCTGAACATTATTGTTGTTTACAGTTTATCTCTATCAATAATAATATTCAAGATAATGACCAAAAACAGCAAAATTTCCTTAAAACTAACAATTCAGGGTCAGCAACCCAACAACGGGTTGTGCGATTCATCTAAATATTTCAGAGCAGATAAATGTTGACCTGATAAACAATTTTACCCCATGTCAGATTTGCTCTAAATGCTTTGGGTTTTGAGTTATAAGCCAAAAACTGCATTTTACCCCATGTTCTATTTTTAGCCATGGCGGCCATCTTGGTTCGATGGCCTGGTCACTGGACACATTTTTCAAACTACTAACCCAAAAGATGATTGTGGCCAAGTTTGGATTAATTTGGCCCAGTAGTTTCAGAGGAGAAGATTTTTGTAAAAGATTACTAAGATTTACGAAAAATGGTTAAAAATTGACTATAAAGGGCAATAACTCCTAAAGGGGTCAACTGACCATTTCGGTAATGTTGACTTATTTGTAAATCTTACTTTGCTGAACATAATGGCTGTTTACAGTTTATCTCTATCTATAATAATATACAAGATAATAACCAAAAACAGAAAAATTTCCTTAAAATTACCAATTCAGGGGCAGCAACCCAACAACGGGTTGTCAGATTCATCTGAAAATTTCAGGGTAGATAGATCTTGACCTGATAAACAATTTTACCAATGTCAGATTTGCTCTAAATGCTTTGGTTTTTGAGTTATAAGCCAAAAACTGCATTTTAACCCTATGTTCTATTTTTAGCCGTGGCGGCCATCTTGGTTGGTTGGCCGGGTCACCGGACACATTTTTTAAACAAAATACCCCAAAGATAATTGTGGCCAAGTTTGGATAAATTTGGCCCAGTAGTTTCAGAGGAGAAGATTTTTGTAAAAGATTACTAAGATTTACGAAAAATGGTTAAAAATTGACTATAAAGGGCAATAACTCCTAAAGTGGTCAATTGACCATTTCGGTCATGTTGACTTATTTGTAAATCTTACTTTGATGAACATTATTGCTGTTTACAGTTTATCTCTATCTATAATAATATTCAAGATAATAAGCAAAAACTGCAAAATTTCCATAAAATAACTAATTCAGGGGCAGCAACCCAACAACGGGTTGTCCGATTTGTCTGAAAATTTCAGGGCAGATAGATCTTGACCTGATAAACAGTTTTACCCCATGTCAGATTTGCTCTAGATGCTTTGGTTTTTGAGTTATAAGCCAAAAACTGCATTTTACCCCTATGTTCTATTTTTAGCCATGGCGGCCATCTTGGTTGGTTGGCCGGGTCACCGGACACAATTTTTAAACTAGATACCCCAATGATGATTGTAACCAAGTTTGGTTGAAATTAGCCCAGTAGTTTCAGAGGAGAAGATTTTTGTAAAAGTTAACGACGGACGACGACGACGGACGACGACGACGGACGACGGACGCCAAGTGATGAGAAAAGCTCACTTGGCCCTTTGGGCCAGGTGAGCTAAAAACCAATCAGTTTTAATAACTGGAGATTACAATTTAGTCCAAAACCAAAATCTTGATACTTATAATTACCAAAATGTAAATAACCCAAAAGCCAAAGAGAAAGTTTTAAATATAATAGAAAATTATGATTTAACAGATCCCTATAGGGAATTGTACCCTGAACTAAAAAAATTTACATGGAGAAAAAATAATCCCATTAAACAAGCAAGATTGGATTTCTTTTTAATATCGCAAGGCCTTAATCAACATGTTCATGATATACACATTCTCAACAGTTATAGATCCGATCACTCCCCAATAATGTTACATTTAAAGATGAATAACTTTATAATTGGTAAAGGTCTATGGAAATTTAACAATTCACTTTTACATGACATTGAATATTCAGCTGCTGTTAAAGAGACTATAAATAAAGTTAAAGAACAATACGCATCACTAGTATACAAGAGAGAAACATTAGAAAAGATAAATGACTTAGAAATTCAATTTACTATAAACGATCAACTCTTTCTAGAAACTTTATTAACAGAAATTAGAGGAAAATCAATTTCATATGCTTCTTTTAGGAAGAAACAAAAAGATAAAAAAGAAAGAATACTATCAGAAGATATTAAAAAACTAGAAGAACAAATATTGACAGAAGAAATATTTATTGAAACTGAAAAAAAGAAAACAGATCTAAAAGTATTAAGACAAGAAAAGATGAGGGGGTCCTACATCAGATCCAAAATCCAATGGATAGAAGAAGGAGAAAAACCTTCAAACTTTTTTCTAAATTTAGAAACTAAACATTTTATAAATAAAACTATTCCAAAATTAGTCAATGAAAAAGGGGACACTATCAGTGAGCAAGATAAAATATTAAAAGAAGCAAACAATTATTACAAAAGGCTATATACTAAAACAGAAAGTTTGAATAATGTTAACCTAAACAATGAAATCCCTGATATTGATATTAAAAAAATAAATAATACCATTAGAGAATCTTTGGAGGGTGAAATTACTTATGGTGAATTGACAACTGCTTTGCGAAAAATGAAAAAAGCCCTGGGTCAGATGGTTTCACAAATGAATTTTTCAAGTTTTTTTGGATAGATATAGGAAAATTTGTATTTCGTTCTATAATTAATGGTTACGAAAAGGGGGAATTATCAATTACTCAAAGACAAGGTATTATAACCTGTATACCAAAGGGAGATAAACCGAGACAATTCATGAAAAACTGGCGACCAATAAGTTTACTAAATACCACATATAAATTAGCATCAAGCTGCATAGCTGATCGTATAAAATTAGTTCTACCTCAAATTATTAACAGTGATCAGACTGGCTTTATTCCGGGTAGATTTATAGGGGAGAATACTCGTCTTATTTACGATATATTATTTCATACAGAACTAAATGATTTACCAGGACTGCTCCTTCTAATAGATTTTGAAAAAGCTTTTGATTCTGTATCATGGAATTTCATTGAAGAATTTTTAGACTTTTTCAATTTTGGCCCCTCTATAAAACAATGGGTAAGAACCTTTTACAAAAATATAAGTTCTGCAGTTTCTCAAAATTGTTTTTTTATCTGAATTCTTTGAAATTCAAAGAGGTTGTCGACAAGGGGATCCTTTATCACCTTATATATTTCTTTTATGTGCAGAAATACTTGGAATATTAATTAGAAAAAATAAAGATATAAAGGGAATTAAAATAGATGATACTGAATATTTGATCTCTCAATATGCTGATGACACATCAATTATTCTTGACGGTTCACCAGAGTGCCTTGACGCAACTCTCTGCTTATTACATAAATATGCTGAAATGTCTGGTCTCCATATGAACTTAGACAAGACAAAGGTGGTGTGGATAGGAAAGAAAAAATATAGTCAAGACACCATGTGTGTAAAGTGGGGATTGGAATGGGGTTCCAGTAGGTTTACACTATTAGGAATAAACTTTTCTGTCAATTTGCAGGAAATGGAATCTTTGAATTATTATCCTAAAATAAAAGAAATTGAAAATATAATCAATATTTGGTCTGGACAAACACTTACTCCAGTGGGAAAGATAACAATTATCAAGACACTAATTATTTCAAAATTAAATCATCTGTTTTTAACATTACCAACACCATGCAATACTACTCTTAAACAACTTATTCATACAATATATTCATTTATTTGGGAAAACAAGCCTGACAAGATTAAAAGAGAAATATTATGTCTGGAACATAAATTTTGGGGGCTGAAAATGTTAGATATTGAAGAATATATAAAAGGGTTAAAATTAACGTGGGTCCGACGGTTGCTAAAAAACAATACAAAACTCAAAAAGCTTATAGAAAGCACAGAAAATATTGATATTGAAAAACTAGTATTTCTAGGCCCACCAAACAAATGTAAAAACCCCTTTTGGAAAGAGATTTTTAAAGCATGGACAGAAATGCTAAATAAACTTAAACCAAAAAATGAAGAGGAATTTTTAACAGATTCACTTTGGAATAATGGAAATATTAAAATAGGTAGCAGAAGTGTGTTCTATAAAGACTGGGCTGATAACGGTATTTTATTGATTAATGATCTGGTAGATAATGAGGGTAAATTAATGTCGTTTGAGCAATGCAAAAATATTTATGAAATTAAATCTAACTTTCTAGTTTATAATGGAGTTATATCAGCAATAAAATCATATCAAAATTCTCTTAAACATAATATCTCTATAGAAAATCTTAATAAAGTTCATGGACCAATTCTACCAAATAATATTAGAACATTTTTTTTGTCAAATAAAGGGTCAAAGGATATGTATAATGTTTTCTTAGAAAAAAGTAGTACAAGGCCTAGTTGTGAAGATAAATGGTCTCTAAGATTAAATAAAAATTTTGATTGGAAAAAAGTGCATAATATGTCTTTCTACACCACAAAAAGCTATAAACTTCATTGGTTCCAGTACAGAATAGTGCACAGAAGCATTGGCACAAATGAATTTTTATTTAAAATTAAGATAAAACAATCAGATAAATGTACTTTCTGTAATGAAGCTATTGAAGATATTGAGCACATATTTTGGACATGCCATAAAATTTCAGATTTATGGATTGAACTTGGTGATTGGATTTATAACCAAACACAAATATTGATTCCATTTAATATAGATATTATTTTATTTGGAAATTTAGGTAACAACGGAAATAATATGATAAAAAACTTAATAATACTCCTGACAAAATTCTATATTTACAGAACAAAACTATGTGAAAAAAAGGTAAATTTTACAGGACTTAAAAACTACCTCAAAGAATCTCTGGCATTAGAAAAGAATTTATTTTTTAAAAGAAAACGTTTTCATATGGCCAATATCTGCTGGGACCCCTGGCTTCCAATTTTAGAAGACTAGGTTGATTATCAAAAAATTGGTACATCATGTACCGGAATTATTTGTATGTACATTTCTTTCCTTATCCACATCACCACCTATGTTTAATGATTTGATACTGTTATATGTTGGTTTATATATATATATGCTTGATGTTTTAGTCGATGTTTATAACTACATGTATCTACCTCTAAGTTATTGCCTGTACGCAAATATTTGAATAAATAAAATCCTGCAAGATACATTATGAATGCTGTAAGTAAAATATATTTTTCTTTTTTTTTCTTTTTCCTTTTTCCAAAATTCCAAATTTCTGTGATTTTTATTTATTTATTCTTTATATTTTTTTTTTTTTTTTGATCTATTCAGATTTATTGATCATTCTGTATTGATAATGTTTTAGTTGGATATTTTATAATTTACAATGATTTATAAATGTATATATTACAGTTAAAAAAACTAACAAATACTAACCAAATTGACTATATTTTGTATATGCTAATAACGGTTAACGAGGCCGGGATAAGGTACCGGTATTTGATGTATCCACTAACAAATGTCAAACTATCAATAAAGTATGATCAAATTTAAAAAAAAAAAAAAAAAAAAAAAAAAAAAAACGGCAAATGTTTCAATTCATTTTGTCAATATAGTCATGCATGTCTACAATGTCATGGTGTTCACTCAGTTATAAACTGTCAATTCAAGCAATATAATTTGCCTTCGCAAAAAAGACCAAATCAACAGCCAGAACGACCCCAGCAGGGATACCAGAAGATTTAAACATTAATTTCAAACTATAATTGGGTCCCTTATAGATAGTTCAGTTGCCCAAAGTACCTTAACAACATATCAAAGAGGTGTATTGGCCTTTAATGAGTTCAGAAAATTGTTTGGTTTATAAAATGTATGGCCAACATACCATTGTATGAATTGTGCAATTTTATAACATATTTGTTTCAAGCAAGTTACTCCCATTCCTTTATTAAGTGTTATTTAGCAGGGATAAGTTTTTTCAGTAGATTGAATGTCTTTGGAGATTTTACTCAAATTTATTAAAAAAATGATGGAGGGAGTAAACCAGTCAAGGCCAAAATTAGGGATTCAAGATTGCCTATTACCAAAATATTACTTCTATCAATAGTTCAAATTCTACCGTTTATTTGTTCCTCCTGTTATGCAGTTAAGTTATTTAAGGCTGCCTTCTCGTTAGCCAATCATGGTCTTTTGAGAATAGGAGAATTAGCAGTAAGTAATGGAAAGGGTGGGACTAACCTCTGTCTTGACAGATTAAATACAGAAATTCGGTGGCAAGGGAAATCGGGCATGGTTACAAGTGAGCTAAGAAGACAAATAAGAATAATAAAAAATATGAAGATCCTCCTAAATTTCTAGTCGTACATGTAGGTGCTAATGATTTAGGGAATATAAAAACAAAAGACTTAAGAGAAAAGGTGATACAAGCTATGACTTTTATTTCAAAGGACTTGCCTGACACTAAAATTGTGTGGTCACAAATGTTGCCTCAAATGTTGCCTCGTTTAAATGGAGATATTCTAACAATGGTAAGGCAATGGAAAAATGTAGATACATGGTTAATAATGCAGTAGCTAACTATATATTGGAATCGGGTGGTTATTGTATACGCTAACCAGACATTTCTAAGACTGAAAACGTATAAATCTGATGGGGTGCATTTGTCTGTTATAGGCAATAACAATTTTTTAAATTCAATTCAAGGTGGTCTTGAGTTTTTCATGCTTAAAACCAATGGTCATGTTTTCCCCCTTGCTGATATTTAAGTATGACATATGTTGTTTTGTTTTGTGTTTTTGTCTCAGTGATATCAATACAATATTGTAACCTAAGACAAACTTTGTATAGTTGATCTTGTGTAAATTTTTACTGTAGATATATACAGTTTTTTACGATTTATTGAGCAACTTTACCAGTAGTTACATGTAACTTAAAGTTTGCTTTGATTTTTAGTGGATGTATTTGGCTCACAGCTTGGCAGCGAACCTTCATTATATGGCGGTTGACAATGAATCATTATCCTGTTTCATTGTCAATCTGGCATAATTCGCTGCATCAAAAAACATTTTGTTTTATGAATAGGATCATTTACTACAGATCTAGATGAACAATTTAAGGGTTTCGATCCATCACTTGTGTTCCCACGGTGATTTCCAAATTGTTTTAATCCTATCTTCAGTTACCATTATCTGTGGTAGTAAGTTTTATATATATATATATGACAGTACGGTTGCCATAATCAGCAATATGCGGGTAACCTCATTTTTCAGTTATATACAACATGTATAAATTATGAGAATAATAATATTAAAGGCTATGGCCAAATACTGCCAATTTGTTGTTTGGTCTTAATTAGCATCTGGGATAATAGAATTTAAGTCCTGTACTTAAATTCAGTTATCACGGTGCGCTGTACTATTACATTGGTTGGTTATTAGTGAGTTTAAGAAAACTCAAATGTCATTGGTGGTTAGTGAACCATACAATTTGACGTCACGATCCTTTTTTAATTCGGGTCCAACAGGAGAGGCTGCTTAAATAACTTGTTGTTATCAGAGGAAAATTTTATTCAAAATCCCTCCCTCCTCCCGAAATGTATATTTATTGTAAATACAATGTATTAGAATAAGATACTGCCTGTGTTGTAATTTATAATTTCAGGTGATGTTTCAGTTGTCAATTGTTTGAACACCTATAAGTATTTGGCCAAATGGACAGGCAGGACCTGTCAAGAAGTCTGATCGAAGTTATCGAACCTTCCAACAAAGATTTTGAATTTATTAGGCCTATGATTTGCATAATTCGCTGCATCAAAAAACATTTTGTTTTATGAATAGGATCATTTACTACAGATCTAGATGAACAATGTAAGGGTTTCGATCCATCACCTGTGTTCCCACGGTGATTTCCAAATTGTTTTAATCCTATCTTCAGTTACCATTATCTGTGGTAGTAATTTATATATATATATATATATATATGACAGTACGGTTGCCATAATCAGCAATATACGGGTAACCTCATTTTTCAGTTATATACAACATATATAAATTATGAGAATAATAATATTAAAGGCTGTGGCCAAATACTGCCAATTTGTTGTTTGGTCTTTTAAATTAGCATCTGGGATAACATGAATCGAGCTTCTTCTTTTAAAATAAATTAAAGTGAATTTAGCATCAATAACGCAAATTTCACAGGATTTGAGCTTATTAAAGCCTCGGTCACACCTTAACGGATAGCTCGAACGGATGCCTAACGGATAACTTTTTTTTTCAATCCGTTCAGGTCCGTTAGACGTCCGTCAATATCCGTTGCATGTCCGTTTAGCGTACGTTTTATCCGTCGACGTCCGTTTTGTCCGGTGGGAAATTTTGAGCATGTTCAAAACTTTGAACGGACGTCCAACGGATGAAATGTCCGTTGAACATCCGTTTTGTACGGTACTCGTCCGTTTCGTGTCCGTTATACATCCGTTGGAGGTCTGGCAGATAAATTCACCAACGGACTTCTAACGGACGTCTAACGGATAAAACGGATGTTGAACGAATATGAAACGAACTTCTACCGGACGTATAACGAATAAAACGGATCTGAAACGGACAAATGCCAAGAAAAAATTTCGCGTCAGAAATGCCAATTAGATTTTTTAAAGTTCATGAATTCTTATTATTCATAATCGATTTTAGAGTAAGGGCACGTCTTCACAATCAAGCAGCTTTTATTCAGGTCAGATACTGCCCTTTGACGACATTTTGAAGAACAAACCAAAACCAGTTACACAGAAACCTTTTGAATATTTTTGCGATTTACATGTATTATAATTGTTGCCTTTAATTTTTCCGTATATCTTGTTCATCCGTTTTATCCGGTACGCTTCCGTTAGGTGTCCGTTTTATGCGGTACTCGTCCGTTGAATGTACGTTCGACATCCGTTCTGTCCGTTACGTTTCCGTTTCTCGTACGTTGCATATCCGTTGTGCATGTGTCCGATATGCATTCGTTACGCGTCCGTTTTATTCGTTCAGTACATCAACGGACTCCCAACGGATAACAATTTTGTCAACGGACAACTTTTATTTACATCCGTTAGGCGTCCGTTCGTGCTATCCGGTAAGGTGTGACCGAGGCTTTATGTTCGTCAATTCTAATCTAATACAAATTCTGTTTTGATATACATATACAAGTAAAATTGATAATGGAAATGGGGAAAGTGAAAAAGAGAAACAACCCGACCACAGTACAGACAACAGCAGATAAGCATGGAAAATATTCTTCTTGATCATGTGTTTATACTTCCATTCTATAAAATTCTATTCTGTGGTCATCAGTTTTGACACAAACCCAATCACATTATGGATAAGAACTATTTACAAAAGATGCCAATTTTTTTTTTGGAAGAAATTACTTGTTCACCTCACCACATATTCATGTACCCATTTAAAGTCAGAAACCTTTTTAGTGGTTGTCTATAATCTCATCTTAATTAAAAGAAAATTATTCAGCTCTTGACTCATATTGTCATTGATTACCTTAGCCGTATTTGGCACAACTTTTAGGAATTTTGGATCCTCAATGCTCTCCAACTTTGTACATGTTTGGCTTTATCAATATTTCGATTTGAGCGTCACTGATGAGTCTTATGTAGACGAAACGCGCGTCTGGTGTACTAAATTATGATCCTGGTACTTTTGATAACTATTTAAACCACTGGGTGGACGGTTCGTACCCGAGGGTATCACCAGCCCAGTAGTCAACATTTCGGTGTTGACATGAATATCAATAATGTGGTCATTTTAATTTTCCTGTTTACAAAGCTTTGAATTTTTCGAAAAACTAAGGATTTTCTTATTCCAGGCATAGATTACCTTAGCCGTATTTGGCACAACTTTTTGGAATTTTGGATCCTCAATGCTCTTCAACTTTGTACATGTTTGGCTTTATCAATATTTCGATTTGAGCGTCACTGATGAGTCTTATGTAGACGAAACGCGCGTCTGGCGTACTAAATTATGATCCTGGTACTTTTGATAACTATTTATAGTCTGGTCAATTCAATAGATCATGGCATATCTTTTAAACACATGGGCGTTGTTTAGAACTGCATGTTAGCACCTAAATGCCTTTGGGGTGTTTTGTTGTTTTATTGTTGTTTGATTGATGTGTACTAGTACCTCATATCTCATTGTTCTAATAAGAAAATAGAAAGTTTTGTGACACATAGGCTATATACCTGATATACAAATATACCATATTGAAAGTCTCTCAGTAACTTACAACTAATTATTTCATTTTTCATTTATATGCAAACTAGTTTTTTCTCATTTTAACACCAACTTAAGTGTAACGCAATATGTTGACAAATAACAGGCATATACCATTAAAAGATCTCAAAGTTTGGCTGCACAATATAAAGCTAAACATTCTTGTAATTTCATTTTTTAATAAAATTCAATTTAAAAACATGCATGTAACTTGTACATTTTTGTATGTTTACACAATACTTTGAATTTAAATTGTATTATTTCCTTAAAGTACTTTGGTTGGAAAAATATACACAATAGTTAATTCCAGTTGGTATACATTTCTTGAATACACCACTACTATGACTACATGCATGTTAATAATATTTAAGAGTCCACTTCTGAATAAAATTGATATTTGTACCCAGTTTGTACCAAGGATTCCTATATACATTTGCACTTATCCTCCTTCGATGTTGCTCCAATGATAAAATCCTGTAAAGCATACTTAGCACTCATACCAATGGAATACTTCCTCCAGTTCCTGTAATAATAAAATCAGCATGTAGTTAGTTTCTGTAGTCAAGCAAAAAAGATTTATTTTATCTCCAATGATTTACCAAACTAATAATTAGGAAATTCATTAATTGTCATTTACTTTACGTCCAGTGGTAAATAGATCATGCATATTCAGGACGAGAACAAGTTAACAATAAATACAAGGTAGGTCTTGGCATAATAGAGGCCATTTGGGATGATGGTCGGGGAAATTTGGACTGCCACTTGAAAATGAGGGTATATTGGATAGAGACAGAAATTTTGTCTTGCAACAGGCCACCTACGGACCCATCAAAGAGCGTGGCACTCTCTTTTCAAAGGGCATCGGATTTAACGTCCCCATTCTGACCGGACATGACTGCAAACTTGATACAACCCGCACAGCCAAACGGACGCCCCACTTCGGCAAGCGTTTTACTGCCGGTCGGGAGAAGACCAAGTGACCATATTTCTATTCCTCAGTCACCCTTGGGAGTATAACTAGGAGAAAACTGTATTGTATTTTAAGCTCTGACATGATCAATTGGTGAGTTTATGGTGATTTACCCAGTAAAACCGGGTTTTCCCAGTATTTCCCACTGAACTGGTCAATACTTGTAAAATCCAAAATCCAGGATTTTGCCAACCCTGTTTCAGGACATTTTATAGCTCGCTATGATGTGTCATTTTTGCTCATTTTTGAAAGCTGTACATATGATCATTTATAGTTGGCAATATTTAGTCATTTGGACTCTAGTGCAATCATACCATGTTATATTTTTAGAATAAATTACTTATGAAAACAAACTCTATTCATGTATGTGTACTACATATAACCTGTATATATGTAGTACTCTAAAGTGCGATGAGGACGCTAAAGTACGATGATCACGCTAAAGTGCGATGCTTACATACGCTAAAGTCCGATGGTCCGCGAAAGTATAGATTAAAAACGTAGTTTGATTATGACGTTAAGTTAACAGTCGTTATACAAACCAAAAAATTATGTACATGTCGGAAGATACATCACAAATATTTGATTAAAGGGGCACTAGCTGTCAAATTCATGGTCATCGATTTGATTCAAATTCTCATATTTGATTTATAACAATGTAAAACATTTATCCAAACTATCAAACGTCTAAAATAAACAGTTTGCAGAGTATGGGGTAGGTAATATATAGGTTCGTTTCGTGTGTATTTTAGTCCAGACGCTATCTAATTGACTATCGATTTGACTGACCTCAGATGACAATATAAGCGATGTAAACATAAATCAAGATATGAATAGATTAAATCAACACGTGCAATTGGATTTTTATAGTCTGTTTGATTTTATTTTATAGATTAAAAATAGATGTTTCTCGTTGCTTTTAACCGTATAAGAATGATTTTTTGTGCATCGAATTAGTAATCAAATGATTTACCGTAGTTTCACTTTCATTGTTGACATTCTTTTTCTTTAAATAACCAGTACACGTACAATGCATGCGTTGTCAATCTCTAGCTAGGGGTTAAATTGGGGTTCACATGAATACGGATTTAAAGAAGTCGTCTCATTCACTTGCACGTGAATAACTAATTATCAATGTTTCTTAGCGTTAAAACATTTTTTTTTATTCCAGCGTCAATGTTGAGTCCCATGTAGACGAAACGCTCGTCTGGCGCGTAAATATAAAATTTTAATCCTGGTATCTTTAATAAGTTTATATTAATGAAATTTGGGTGAGAAACGACACTTCATTCTTTCTGTAAAAGTCTGTTTTGAGAATCTTCCCTCAATACAGGAGCACCTTAATTGATGAGTAATTATGTACTAAAATAAAAGTTAATGTATCTGATCACTTAAAATGTGACATTTAGTGTATGACAAGTAGTCTTCCATGTAATCAAAATTTTGTGTAGGTCCGACCAAGAGGTTATATGAGAAGGAGAGTGAACACTCTGCTTGATTCAAAATTAGCATCCCCAGGATAGCAGTTCGATCAGAGAAAAATGATAAACATATAAAGAAACCGACATGTTTATCACCCACTTGACATGGCCCTCTGATGTACCAGGCTGTTACCGCGAGCAGTTCGGGCTATTTGATAAATCGTATATGTCACGTGATTGTTATCAGTGACTGGGTCATTAAAGTTCAGGTTTATTTTGGTAACAATGCAGTGTATAGATGTTTATGATATGGAAAAAAGACCGGACGCGCAATTTCAAAATCAATCGTCTGTCTACCGTGAAAAAAGATAAAGAAATGACAAAGTTGTGCGGGTTTAAAGGAAAGTTAGTGTGCGATTTTTATTCTACACTACATTGCTGTAAACAAAGAATTTCGCTTCACCTTTCAATATCTGTTGATGAGAATTGGCAGGTACTAATCATTAAAAATATTCGAATATGCAAAGAACTTTAGTTACGGTGACCGGTAACGACCGGAAGGAATATTTGATATTGAAACATAGAGAAATTTATCGGGAACAACGTAAAGTGCTTTCTGTTGATATTAACATTGACGGCAATGAGACAGATATTATTTATTACTAAAAAATGTTATTAACATGTCAACAAGGATTTGCATAGTTAACTATACAAATCCCTGATGTCAATAATTGCATATCCGGTCAGTTTATGATACCTCGGGTGTTTCCGTTCTTACTAGGGTATGTTATTAGGACAAAATCTCCCTCTGTGACAGAGTCGATCTCAACTAATTAACACACACTTACAGCAAAGTCGGTAACATTTTTTAAGACAGACAGCTAGATATCATAAACATACTATGTATACACATGCCAGAGTCTGAGCTTGATTTGCTATATAATATAAAAACTAAACTGACGAAAAAAGGTCATTTATTCAAAATCATAAAATGCAAAAAATACATTTTGCAAATAAAACATTTGACATAAAAGTTCATATTTAATATGAAATAATAATACGTAATTAATACGAAATTACATCAACTAATATCATGTCAATTGAATAAATGACAAAGAATAGCAAAGGTGGGGAGAAAAATCTGCCCCATAAATAAACATATATACATATCTACTTCAAAAGATAACATTAAGGGCGGTATGTGGGTGGGAATTTTGAACAAATTGTTTGATAAGAATCACAAGTTAACACATCAAATGCTGATGATAAAAGGAAGTGACCACAATACACTTACACGTGAACTCGTACTGACCCGCAAGATCATTGACCAATAAGAAAGATGATATCCAATCATGCATTGGTCATAAGTGAAATTTCTCTGCACGTGAAAACATGTTATCTAATTTCAACAATTTATCGTTTAATTAAGTAGGACACTTTGACCCTTTGACCAGACTAGAGACATCATACATTTACAGTATTAATAGCTGACTCTTTTATTTAAGTCGGTTAGTAATAACCAATTAAAACAGAATTATCTTCTCTGCTGTCTTAAATTATTTTATTCCGCTTAATTTTCAATTAGCAAATAAAATTGGTTATGTGTAATTATCGTCTGTCGTCCTCTCTCCTTCTCATATAAACTCCTTTGTCCGACATAATCATTGTAAAAAATAAGAAATTAAAAATGTTTCATTTTGTAGATTAAACCTATTTATTCATAAAATTTACAAATATACCAAACTCACACAAAAAATGACCCTAGCATGCAGTTTAGTGGTACACAATTAAAATTTCGAAACTTATTAGTTGCTAAATGATAGTTTTCAGTTGAATTTTAAATCACTAACTTTCATCTTTAATCATGTATGTTTTGATTAGGTGCCGATCTCTTTTATTTGTCCAAATTGTTTCCATGATGAATTCTTAACTAAGGAAATGAAATTACATTAAACAACAATTGATTCCAATATTGTCAACCTTTCTACATGGTCTAGCTGTTCTTTCTTTGTATGTAGACTATCAAAAGACCCCCCCCCCCCCCCAAAAAAAAAAAAAAAAAAAAAAAAAAAAAAACAATGGCGGTTTTTCTCCTCAGAGCTCTTCAGCTGTTTAATATTAAGTAGGGGTGTTTGAATAAGTAATTTATCGGTGAATTAAGTTATGTGTCGCATATCTTTTTTGATGCGGTTGTTACAACAAGACAACATAATACTTGGGAATCAAGTAACGGTAAGTATATTTATCCGTGTGGTATAAGTTAATACATGTATTACACAAACAAAAGAGACATTTTAATTTTTTATGTTCTATTCATAAATACTTGACATACAACATCTACATATTAAAACATTTGAAAAAAGTCCACAATTACGTTCTGTTGAAAATGTAAAAGATCATTTAATTGATTGATTGATTGTTGGTTGCTTTACGCCGCATTAGCACAAAAAGGCTATATCGCGGCGAGAGCTAATTCGAATATTTTTACAATTTAAAGCATATTTTTAAAATAAGACAAAAAGTCCTTCAATATACTAAAATTCTTGACTAAAGCAAATTGAGTATATACAAATAAAAATCAACAGTAAAATAACGTGATAAAAATTAAAATCGATTTAAACATAATAAC
Source organism: Mytilus edulis (assembly GCF_963676685.1). Classification (NCBI taxonomy): domain Eukaryota; kingdom Metazoa; phylum Mollusca; class Bivalvia; order Mytilida; family Mytilidae; genus Mytilus; species Mytilus edulis. The sequence continues at coordinate 69,178,843 of NC_092354.1, read as the reverse complement.
ATTTTTATATTCTATAATAAATTCCAATTTCTTTTAAAAAAGCAACAATATTTGTAAATGGAACATTATTAAATAAATCATACATATTATTGACATTGAAATGCTTCTTACGAATATCAGCAAAGTCAATACAATTAATTAAAACATGTTTAATAGTATACTTGCAGTTGCAAGGAACACATTGTGGTTCATCTTCATTTTTTAAAAGATACTCGTGTGTTATTCTAGTATGACCAATACGACATCTAGTAATAACACACTGATCTTTTCTGCACATAATATTATCAAAAGGTTTGCCTAAACTAGGTTTAATTTCATGCAATTTATTATCATCTTTTTTACTCCATTTATTTTTCAATATATTAAAAACATATTCTCTCAATATTAGATTTAAAATCAGTATATGGTATATCACAGTTAGATAGAGGGTCACCCAGGGCATTCTTTGCCTCAAGGTCTACAGCTGTGTTTCCAAGGATTCCAACATGACTCGGAACCCATAGAAATATTATTTCTTTCAGAAGAATTTTTAAATTCCTCATTACATATAAAATTTTCAGGATTGTTGGGTTTTTAATTTTAGTATTTCGTATAGCTTGTAAACATGAAAGTGAATCCGAACATATAATAAATTTGGATTTATCTGAAGAAGCAATAAATTTCAAAGCCAAAATTATTGCTTCTGCTTCAGCAGTAAAGATGGATGCATCAGATGGCAAACGGAGGGTTGCAGCTCTGTCCCTGAAGACAGCAGCAGATGCAACTCTATCACCATCTTTTGATCCATCAGTATAGACAGTTGAAAAATCTAGATAATCGGCTTTAATTTTAGCATAGTGTTGCTGAATTAAAAGAGGATTTGTTTTATTTTTATTGTGTTCACGGAGATCAAATATCATTTTTGGTTTGGGAAAAAAGTCCACAATTACGTTCTGTTGAAAATGTAAAAGATCATTTAAAAGGAAAAATTATTTGCTTAGACACTTTAAAACATAAACTATGTAATGATACAGCAGCACTAATGCTAACTGATGCGAAGTCACAAATTACTACAAACGATTCTTATGTTAATGCAGGCAATGTTTTACCTAGAAAAAAAAAGTTAAAACATGATAACTGAATCTTATTAAAAAGGACAGATATAACTGAAGATAACATTTCATCAATATATTAAACAAAAAGCTCTAGTGTGAAATTTAACGGTCTAAACGAGCTCATTTAGCAGCTGTAATAGAATGTGGTAACTTCATTTTAAATAATGGACCAATTGTAAAAACTCAGATTTTATGCACAGTCTTAAAAGTTGCAAAAACTAGTTACAAAGGTTCAGATATTAATTTGAGTTTAAGTTTATAGTTAGGCAGCTTACCACACAAATCATGCAAATGGTGATACAAGCATGAAACTTTGTAAGAACATGCCTTTAGGTGTTTGTAATCATATTAGGGGGGTAGCCACGAAAAAAAATCATCCGATCATGGCGGCCATCTTGGATTTTTGAAATGACGTCTTCACAGCGAAAAGACATTATATTTATGGTCAGTTTTAGTTGTATTGTATCCAAAATGTTTCAAAATGGAGTAAATCATTGTTTTATAAGATAAGGTATCACTTTCGGTAAATTATCGGTCGATAACCCACTTCTGGTTTTATGAATATCCCGAATGTGACTGTTTTATAACCAGAAAAATGTCAGTTGTTATATTCCACAAATCTTTGACTAATCTTCGATTGCTACATTAGGTTCGATAGGTTATAGGCCAATACAGGGGCGCAATTTTATTCTAGTAAACCTTTTTGAGAGTGTGTGTTCTCATTGTTATAAGACGTGGCTCGGTACTTGTCTATCCGAAGTTCATATTTTTAGTTACGAAGTTTTTTTTTGCAATTCTGATCGGATACTGATTTGAAGGAGTTCTGTCCTTATTATAAACACAATTCTATAATGATAATGTTGTTAATACATAAAATAACATAGTTAGAAATGTAATCTTGAATTTTATACAATTTCTAGAATTTTACCTGTGAGGTTTCTCTATGAAGCGTATTTTTTTTCAGACACACCCTCCTCGTGCACTTCTCTAAATGTTGATTAGTTTCACTCGGTTCTTGTTTACTGTTGCGTTTATTTATTGCTCAGATAATATTTGCGTTATAGTTCTATAAGTTCATTGTTGATTACTTTTGTTAACATAATAGTTACTAAGTCTTTGAAATGGCGAAAAGAGTTCGCTTATCAGCTTCTTCAGCAGATAGTTGGGAAACTGATTGGACTAAATGTTGTTTGTGCCAGGAGGTCACAACAGACCTACTAAAATCGTCAGACGAAGGATATACAATGTTAGGCAAAAATATTCCTCTCTTTCATGAATTAAATGCCCTCCCTATCCCTCTTGATATTCGGCGATTAAACCACGGAGAGGGTATTGAAAGCACAATGAAAAAAGAAAATGCCAAGTACCATAATTTGTGTAGGATACAGTTCAATAACACTAAACTTGAGAGAGCCCAGAAACGCAATATGTCACCGATACCATCTGGAAGTTCTAGTGATTGTACGTCTCCTAAACTTTTTAGGTGTACTCCTCGTTCTAAAGATCAACAACAAAATCCAGTTGAAAATGTGCATAAATGTTTCATTTGTGATAAAGTGTCACCTTTATCTGTCTTAAGAGAGGCAATGACAATGAAACTAAACCAACGACTAGTGGATTGTGCAACAGCTCTTCAGGATAAACAACTGTTGGCAAAGCTGAGTAGTGGTGATGTTATAGCACAAGAGATGAAGTATCACCCGTCTTGTCTCGCAGCTGTATATAATAGAGAGAGATCAAAGAAGAGACAAACAGAGATCGAAAGCAGTTGCACACAGGAGGAAACTATAATGAAAGAAACTGCATTAGCTGAGCTGGTCACATACATTTTTGAAACTCAAAGAAACTCTGAAGAGTCGGTTGTGTTTCGATTAGCAGACCTGGCAAACCTGTACGAGGAAAGATTGGCACAGCTTGGTTCTTCTTCTGAACAGGTACATTCTACTCGACTCAAGGACAAACTATTGCAAAAGATGCCAGAATTAGAAGCACACACAAAGGGCAGAGATGTACTTTTGATGTTTGAAAAAGATATAGGACCAGCTATAGCCTTTGCTTGTGATTATAATGACACCATGCATATGGCAAAGACGGCCGAAATGATTCGCTGTCAATTAGCTACAAAGAAGACAACTTTTTCTGGATCATTGGTCTCTGAAGATATCGATGATAGCATACCACCTCCATTGTTACAGTTGGTGAAAATGATAGAACATGGACCTGATATCAGATCACAGTTAGACAACGTTTCTACAAAGTCTGACTTAGCCTTGGCCCAACTTTTAATGTTCAATTATCACCCAAACAGCCAAAAGGTTACAGTACAACAAAGACATTCAGCTGATCGTGAGACACCATTTTGTGTGTATCTTGGACTGTTACTCTTTGCAAAAACCAGGAAAAGACAGCTAATAGACACATTATTTCAACATGGGTTATGTATCTCTTACGATCGGGTACTAGAAATATCAACGCATTTAGGTGAGGCTGTTGTTGAACGTTATTTGAATGAAGGTGTGGTATGCCCGCCTTTATTAAAGGGCAAAGTGTTTACCACAGCTGCAGTCGACAACATAGATCACAATCCAAGCTCAACAACATCAAAATCATCATTTCATGGGACCGGAATCTCTATTTTTCAACATCCAATGAAAGATAATATCAGCGTTAGAAGGGATGAGTTAATATTACCTACACATAAACCAAAATCTAAAAAGGTACCTGAACTTCCTGCTGCTTATATGAATATGAAACCGGCATATCTTAAAACAAAACCAGAACCTCTCATTTTGCCTGACGATATTACTAATATACTTAACCACGATTATCTGTTCATGAGTTTGCAAAATGAGTATGAGTGGTTAAATACGGTGAGATTAACAGGTGAAGATCTTACGTCCGAAAATATTTCATGGTCATCATTTCATTCCTCAGAGAGACGTGGACCAACTGTTGAAGTGAGTCTAAGCTGCTTAATGCCATTATTTCAAGAACAAGCTCACTCAGTTGCTACCATAAAACATTCGATGGATAAGGTCAGGGATGTTGTGTCGTTTTTGAATCCTGGCCAAACTCCAGTGATTACAGCAGACCAACCGCTATTTGTTTTGGCAAAGCAAATTCAATGGGAATGGCCAAATGAATACGGTGAAAACAAATTCGTTGTTATGTTCGGTGGATTACATATTGAGATGGCATGTTTTAAGGTTTTGGGTGATCTATTGCGAGATAGTGGTTGGATAGAGGCTTTATCAGAAGCAGATGTTGCATCCTCTGGGACTGCAGAATCGTTCTTGTCAAGTTCTAATACTCCTAAAACTAGACTAGCACATCAAGTTACCGCATGTGTATTGTTTGATTTACTTATGTCTGCTTATGAATCTTCTATTAACGAAGATCCTAATGAATCAATAGAATTTGACAATTTTATACAATGGTGTGAAGAAAGAAAAGAAGGTAGACCCCATTTTGAGTTTTGGTATTCGGTTCTTGAATTTCAGCTGTTGGTTTTTTCGTACATTCGATCATTACGAGAAGCGGATTTTGAGCTTTATAAACAAACGTTGTCTTCCTTGATTCCATACTTTTTTGGACTTGATCATATCAACTATGCTAGATGGCTCCCTATTCATCTTCGCGATATGGCATCATTAGAAACAAAAACCCCAGACATATACAGAGAATTTATAAAAGGGCATTTCACTGTTAAAAAATCAAATCGTGTTTTCTCAAACATGGCGATAGACCAGGCTCATGAACAGAACAACGCTATTGTTAAAGGTGATGGTGGTGCTGATGGGCTGACCGAGGATCCCGCCGCTTTGAGACGGTGGATGGTGGCCAGAAATCAGTAGACTGATAAGCCAGTTAGAGGAATATTCGTCTAGAAGAAAGAACACAGATGATAGACATCATGACAATTCTATGTCTATGCAAAAAGATTTCATTGACAAAGTGAGAAGTCTTAAGACTGTCATGAATGATTATGGAAATCCATTTCTTGAGGATTCTGAAGATATTTACAGGATAGACAGTAAAGATATTGTACAAGCAGGCACAGGGAAACTGTCACAAATTAAACAAACTGGATGCAATCAGTACGCTGACTTCAGAAACAGAATGCAGAACACGGCAAGCATCTATGAGCCTATTAAGAAAAATAAGTTTCTGTTGTTCAGTCGCCAACCAAAGAAAAGTTCTTGTGAAACAAAAAGCAAACTTGACCTCGCCCGAGAAGACTGCAGTTTGTTTTCAAGGCTTTTCATATCCTGTCAAAGCAGACAATGTGATTTGGAAGAGTTTTTCAGCCACGAAAATCAGAAATTTCCGCCATCTTTGTCTCAAAGTGGAAAAATCAATATTGGCGTCAAATCACAGCTAATGGAAATCCTAGAAGCTAAAGGAAATTTACCAAGAGAAGAACCTGTAACAGACATGGTAGTTGTTGATGGTGCGGCTATGGTCAATTCAAGACCACCTCGTGGAACATACACTTTTGATGAATACGCAAAAGATGTGATTTTGCCGTACATTATCCACCTTGCTTCAAAACATGCCAGAGTAGATGTTATCTATGATATTTACATAGAAAACAGTCTTAAAGCACAAACAGGTAAAGCGAGGGGTGCTGGATCCAGGAGGAAAGTTGTCGGCACCAGTAAGACTCCGAAAGCTTGGTCAAGCTTCCTTCGAGTGGACGAAAACAAAACGGAATTGTTTTATTTCCTTGCCGACAAAATTTGTTCGATTCAATCTGACAAAATTATTTTTGTGACTAAAGGCGAAATTGTTATGACAAATTCTAATGATGACCATGATGATCTGAGTCCGTGTAATCACGAGGAAGCAGACACAAGGATATTTGTTCATATCAAAAGTGCAGCTGAAAAAGGATGTAAGTCATCACTGATAATCAGCTCAGACACTGATGTAGTGGTTTTGGCGGTGTCTATTTTCAAATCACTGCAAATAGAAAAACTTTGGGTTGCCTTTGGAAAAGGAAAAGACCTGAGATGGCTTCCGATTCACGAAATTAATCATGCCCTTGGTCCTAAATCAGAAGCTTTGCCATTTTTTCATGCTTTTACTGGATGTGACACGGTCTCCGCTTTTCGTGGAAAGGGGAAGAAATCGGCATGGCAGACGTGGGAAATATTTGATAATGTAACCGAGGTTTTCGAAAGATTAAGTAAGAAACCTGAATTGGTCAGTGACGCTGATATGGAGTTGATAGAGGCATTTGTTGTGGTTATGTACGATAGGACTACAACAACATTTGACATCAACGAATCCAGACTTGAACTGTTTGCACGCAAACAAAGACAGTATGACACCATTCCACCAACTAAAGCTGCACTGCTTGAACATACCAAACGAGCTACATACCAAGGTGGCCATGTATGGGGACAGGCAGTCATACATGATCAACATCTACCTAGTCCTGGTGATTGGGGATGGGTTAAGGAGAACGCAGATGGAATGTGGATTCCTCATTGGACACAATTAGCAGCAATTGCTGCATCTTGTCAGGAGTTACACAAATGTGGCTGCAAAAAAACTTGTTCTGGTAGATGTAAGTGTTACAAAGCTGGCTTGACCTGTACAACTTTGTGTTCATGTAGTTGTTAAAACTAAACAGAATACATTGGAAAATATCGTAGAATATTACACTGATCAATCCTCCACATGTCTAACATATTTATCGATAGACCAAACGGAAATTTTTATCATATATCTATACCACTATTATTTCACTTGAGTGTACGAACTTTTTCGACCAAAACCGGAAGTGGTGCTTTTTTTTTTACAATTGTTGTCTGTTTGACATATTTTCATATCATTTTATTGTATTTTAAATAGTTTTCATGACATATATAGCGTTTATAATGGTTAGGACAGTTTTTCAATGTCAAAGATTGAGCAAAATGATGTCAATTTTGAATTCAAGATGGCCGCCGTGAAAAAAATCGAAAACATGTTGGCTACCCCTCTAATATGATAAAGTACTACCTAATGAACGTCTATGCCAAATCCCTTGCTTGTATCACAATTTGCATGATTTTGTCAAATTTCGGTACTAATCCGCCCCACTATTAATTTAAAAAGAAAACTGTCCATTTAACTTTAAGAAACACTTTAAAAATACCTGCCAGTAATGCAAATTTATATCTCTGGTACAGGATATATAATGGAGCACAGGGATGGAGATGTCCACGGCTTTGTAGATACAATTTCTTTTGTTGTAAACCAACAAGAACTATCTAACAAAAATCTGGAAATAACCATAGAGAACTTCAAAGACTACATGCAATTTATTGACACAGAGTTGGACAAAAGCATTGTTCGATCCATTCTTGTGGACATTTAAAAAAAAAATGTTAAGCAACCTGAAAGGATCTACTTTTAAAAGAACATTAAGACGGGCAAGAGATGAGGTTCCTGTAAAAATTTAGAAAAAATCAAGAATCGGAAAAGAGACTTGTCAGAATGATATGACAAACCATCAACAGCATTGTTTCTACTGAAGACGCATATCAAACATGAAAGCGAAAGCTTTTAAAAACAGAACAGAAGGTGCTGGTAGAACAAAAATTGCAGATCAATTTCCCCAATTGGCCGAGGTATTTTAGAATTGGCATTTGGTGAAGGCTCCAAGATACACCCTAGACTTGAGAATGACACATGATATAAGAATCCTAACCTTGTCTTATTCATGTCTCAAGCTAGAGAATTTTTACTGACAGCAGCATAAAAAAAAATCCAAACATAGCTTTGTCCACCTGTTAAACAAACGCACATAATTTTCGGAAAAAAACATACCAAGCAAAACGCCACCATTTCGGACAAGATGTATGTGACGAACTTCATTATGTGATTTTTATCTTTTATTAATTATTTGCTTATTATTCATAAATTGTAATTCATAAAAGGCAGCTCACTATCTTATTTTCATGGTTTATAAAGGTATGTATAAATTGCACCCTGGTCGGCATCCCACTCATTGATTTACGCGCCAGGTGAAAATCATGTCACATGGTTTTTCATACAGGCAAAGTGGTAAGGCAGAGCACACCTAGATTTTGATGTGAACAGACGTTTTGTCTGCTGCAGTTCAGATATATTTGGTGATACCTCAGAATTGTCAATTCAGGACATGGAGATTCACAGGACAATAAAATGAATTTGCTCAGGGGTTGGTCCATGCAGTTTTAATGCTCAGTTTTAGAGTGGCAACGTTTAAATGGTCAGACAACGTACGTCCCATTTATTGACACAGATCTTCCCAAATACCAGTTGTGAGATTTAGTTTAACGTATCATACAACGCCCAATATATATGTTATGTGGCTATTAGTGAAATAAAGTTTAATAAAAGTGAAAGATTAGAATAATTCAATCTGACGCATCAACGTCCTAGATCTTGACCACAAACAGAGTATGTAGTAGTAGCTTTGATGAGACATTTCTTGATTGGTTTCAATTTATACCAACTAACATTTCAGTTGTATTCATTTGCATGTTATAATTATGTTTTAATTTTGTTTTAGTAAAATATTATTTTTTACTTGTGTTTCGAGGAATGTTTGCCAACTGACAATCCGATTATCCTACGTCTTTACAAAACTTTCCCTCAAGAAACTACCACGTCTTGGAAAGATGGAAGTAAAGGCCAATGCCCATTACTGAAGGGCTCATATAAATTTTCAATTGGAAAAATCAGCCTCTGTAGAAACAGATACATGGGTAGACGCAAAAGATACAAAGGGGATAGTGTGTTCAGATATAGACCCAGTACACAATATTGGTAAAAGTTGGCTAGATAAGACATGTCAAGATCATCAGTTTGACCAATCCAGGACAAATGCTTGTACACCAATGACAGACCGTTTTCTTAACTATTTCATCAGATGCAATTATTCAATCTTCAAATTTAACTGTTATGAATATGGTCAGAACAGGACAACCTGTAACGCTAGGCAAAATTTCATTTTTTGAACCTGAAACTGTTTACAGATGTTTAAAAAAACTTTTCGATCTTCTGTCTATACCTGCACTATAATTAATTTTATTGTAAGTAAAAGGGTTTTTGGCAGTAAATTTGAGTTCTCTTGTTAATCTTATCGTCACAGTGGGTAACCCCTTATCAATATCGTAATATGAAACTGGGAACTTTCCATAGCCACTGTCTATGTATTATGAAATTCTTCATCAAATGCAGTCAAGGTCAACATGGTCATCTCATGATCATGGTATATATAAGTAGCAATTGGTCAATTATAATTAGAGTGACCAATCAGGAAACCGCACATGATAGCACCATTGCATGTGAGGGGACGCTTGGTCTTTTACGTTTTCGTTTTGAAAGCTGCTAGACGCCATTTTGTGATTTCAAGAAAAAAAGCCAATTCTGTTAATCTTAGAAGTTTTCCCAGAGCTGAAGACGATTTCAAGTTTAGAAAAGAGTGTTGGGAGTTACAGACTTCATTTACAAGGTATTAGGCCATCCTATTTACATTTTTTATACCTATATTTGAATCCGAAATACTTATATCATATATTGAAGAAAATAAAGATAATTCATTTTTAAGGACATTATGGTTCATACAGTTTTAATTTTCGGTCACTCATTCGTACTAAGATTCGATTCCTTTTTATATAGGAATCGCGAGTTTGGTTGGTATAATTTGGGTTTCGATGGTACTGAAATTCAAGTAGAATTTGCAAGCATGGGAGGAGGTTCTATACGACCGGGCCCTAAATGCATTCAAAAAGAAAATTTTATGCACATATTTCACACTTTTAAACCAAACACAGTTTTTATGCAGATCGGCGGTAATGATTTAACACAGGAAAATTACCCAGACAAATTAGCGCGCGATATCGTCTCGTTTGCTGATTACGTTATTACTGTCTATGGAGTAAGTCACGTGGCCAAAGGTCAATTATTGCCGAGGTATTCCAGAAGTTCCGGTCATGACTATAACGAAAAGGTAAACAAAGTGAACAGCTGGTTAAATCTAACATTGAAAGGCCGGGTAAAAATTACTTTCTGGCATCATCGAGGACTTGGTTCAACGTGTATCAATATACACATGGTTCAACGTGTATCAATATACACATGGTTCAACGTGTATCAATATACACATGGTTCAACGTGTATCAATATACACATGGTTCAACGTGTATCAATATACACATGGTTCAACGTGTATCAATATGCACATGGTTCAACGTGTATCAATATACACATGGTTCAACGTGTATCAATATACACATGGTTCAACGTGTATCAATATACACATGGTTCAACGTGTATCAATATACACATGGTCAAATGTGTATCATTTTGCACAGGGTCAAACGTGTTTAAAAAACACATGGTTAAAAGTGTATCAATATACACATGGTTAAACGCGTATCAATACGCACATGGTGTTGTATGGTTTATAATGATGAGGTTTTATTGGTTGTTACATTTTTTACCATTTAAAGGGGTGCTCTGTACCTACAAGTTGGTACATGTCAATATTTAAAAACTTTTAAAACAATCAATACATGTACAGATTTCATTATTTTATATCATATGGTTCATTTAAAATGAATTTTGGCCATATATACCAATTGTGAAAAAGGCCATATATTCTGGTTGTTTTATTTATAGATGCCAACTCAGAGATCTAGAGTGAGAAGGGTGGCACCTACAGATCTGAGGGATGTTGATCCTGTTCCAGTCATCCCCGACATAGATGTAACACAGCCAAGACAGCGTAAGCGTGCAAGGGCTGATCCCCCCCAAGTACCAGCTGATCGACCCATTCCTTCAGTGCAGCAACCAACAGAATCAATACCCCATATTCCTGTTACACATCCATCAGCAAACCAAATAGCTTCTGCAATGATTAGCCAGCTGAAAGATTCAGGTGTTCAACATACCGTCAACAGAGAACCGCTAACAACAAACTTTCTAACGAATTATCTAACAGATGGGGTTACACATGAGAACAATAGAAGGGACTTACACAATGCAGAACCAATACAAATTGCAGAAAGTCAACCAAATTCATCATATGTATTGGCACCACCACTAGTAACGGACCCTGATGTGTTAGCGTACACAAGTCAAGACACAGTTGAAGGTCCATCACAGGCTTTAGGCATTGACAATTCTGCAGTGGGTAAAACAGCTTCATATATTTTACAGAACACTTTACCTCTAGGTTTTAATGTAGATTAAAAAATAAGGAGAGACATTTGGTCCGATTCATATTTGGATTTGATAAAACTTTTACCAAATTTCAATGAGGAGGAAAATGATGACATTCTGTTTAGTACAAAATCTGTTGAAATTTCAACAAATGCAAATGCAAAACAGTTAACCAACATTCACCTATGGACAGCAGCGTTCGATATATTTATGTCTATTCATCATGTTAAATATCCTCATTTAATTCTCAGTTTGATTAAATATGCTTATAATTAGAGTGATCAATCAGGAAACCGCACATGATAGCACCATTGCATGTGAGGGGACGCTTGGTCTTTTACGATTTCGTTTTGAAAGTTGCTAGACGCCATTTTGTGATTTCAAGAAAAAAAAGCCAATTCTGTTAACCCACCCTCCCACACGTTTAAAATATTGTTTTAGCATATGTTTATGTTTTGGGTTTATTTGTTGTTTTTTTTCTTATTGTGTAACATATTGTATCTTTATACTGGCGGTTTTTATTCGCCACCTTTGCTTATTTTTTGTCATTTGTTCAGATTTGGATTTATTGCATAAATTCCATATTTGATTATATAATACAGAATATTATGATTTTATGGTATGTTTGAATAAATGACCTTTATCGCAAATAGTTATTTAATTCACTGCAAATGAACTCAAACTCCTTGGAAATTAAGGTATGGTTTTTAATAAGACTGGAACTTGGTATTATGCCTGTCTGTTATTTTCGGAGGTTGGATTTGCCCTCTTTTAGTTTACTTGACTCTTCTTTCTTTCCCTATGTTTGGTATGAAAATTTAGGTGTCAAAAATATCTTTTCTCGAAATCAAGAAACAAGAAATTTAAGAAGAAAAAAATGGATTTTTGTTGTGGGCAATGGACCATCTGAAGCACCAGCAAGAACTGTGGTTAGAATTATCCTGGTACGTTTGGGGAACTTTTTAAATTTGGAAAAAAACTACACAATCTCCTCTGAAAAGTCAAATTCAAAAGACAACCCAGCAGAAGGACCACATGCTTCTGAAAACCTTGCACTAAGCAAACAAGGTCCTTTGAAGAGTGCTGAAATTTTTCCACATAAAAATGCTAAACCAGGTACACCAAAACATCTTGAAAATAGGGAATTAATGGCTGAACAAGTTACTAGTATATCTTGTCTTGAGTTCAGGAAAATTTGGCCATAATCAGTTTTATTGTTTTAGAGGTGTGAAAGATAACTTTATATTTGATGATGAAGATTATCTGTAAAATTTTATAAAGCTATCAGAGCATGGAAACATTGAGTGTGATAAAGAGTTTAAAGTTGTGGATTGTCCTCTCCTTGCATATATATCCCAAGTTTAGGGAGTGAATAGAGATATCAGTGGTTCTTATCTAGAGGACTATAACCCTTAAGAAATTCACTAATTGACAATGTTAGGACCGCATGGCTAACAGAATATTGTGCAACAGTCAATACCGAAAATCCTGAAATTACTAACAGATATCTTGAAAGAACCACTACCAAACTTTGTGCGGTGGATAGAAAGCAATGGATAACTTTATTATCTTTGCTTTGAAGTACGTAATCTAATTCAATATGGTGATTGGGATTCAGAAGAATTATTTCTTCCATCAAATATAATATCATTGTGTGAACTTTGTACACATCCCAGATTCAGCGAGTGATTCTGCAGCCCTACTTGCTTGGCTCACACCTGTTCAACTTAAATATGAAATAAAGAAACAACATGACAAAATGGAACAGGGTCTTGATAATGACATGAGTAGAGAAAGGTGGGAAAAATGATTTGTTCAAAAAGACTGTAGCTGATCTTCATATGGAGGCAAAACTGCTCATATTATCTATTCTGCAAAGCATACAAAAACAGATCTTGTACAGCTTATAGCAGAAAAGAAGAACTCAAAACTTCCAAATGACATTGATGATAATCAAGGAAATCTTTCTGATATTCCTTCAGACATACAAAATTTGACAAATTTGATTGCGAACTTCGCCATAGTGGTACTAAAGATGAACTTGTTATGAAAGTATTTTTACTACGACATCTATTATGTCATTAAATTAGGAATTTATATTCATTATTTTTTTACAGACATATGGCCAATTCTGTTGCAATGATTTATGGCCCTCACATGGCATGTCTGTGAAAAAGAGGGATGTAAAAACTCACTTCCTCAAAAACGACATGTATGTCAAGCACTGGAACAAATTCCAGGAAAAGTCTATAGTTTATGACTGTAGCATGGCAGGATGTATGATACAATCTACAGAGACGTCAAGAATGTTCACACATCGGAAGAAATGCCATAAACAGCAAAACAAGTACAACACTCTAGCCATTAATATAGAACCTAATATGTTCTACAGAGCAACAGGGGGATGTAACGTTCAGGTCAATATTGCTGCAAGGGAAGCGTGTAGAAAGGAACGCCAACGGTATATAATGGATCATCCCGTTAATTTCCACGTATAACGGAAGAACAGCTTAGCAATGTCGAGAGGACAGTATGTTGTCATTGATTTTAACAAAAACTGGGCCAAAGTGAATTTATGCTAAGGAACAAAATAACATTAGTGAGGAAGGAGGCACCTTGTTAATAAAATTGTGTATTTTATAATATGATCTGTTTCAGAAGAGCATGTAGAGTTGCAGGCAGACCTATAGCTACAGAGAATAAATATAGAAAACATTCAAAATGGTGATGCTAAAGTTTGGTTTTACGCTGGGTCTGTCGGCTTTAAATTCTTTTGGATGTATTTTAATACATTTGTCAAGCGTGGTGCTGATAATTAAAATTATTGGCAAGGAGAGGCACGTTCAATGGGACAAAGAACTTACCATGACCCCAAGTGTTTGTAAACCAGGAAAGAAAAGATTTGTAAGGCCAATCGATGAATTTTTAATGACTTGCAAGAGATTAATATTAGCACTTAGACCTGAACATCTTGAAGAAATTTTTGTGTGTCTAAATCTACTGTATCTAGAATAATGAAGACTTGGATTTGTTTTGTATATGATCATTGCTTGACCCTAATTTCCTGGTCAACACGAAAACAAATTATGTGCAATTTTCCAAAACATTTTACATGACATCTTGATACGAGAATTGTTGTTGACTTTACAGAATCATATATTGACAAACCAACTTCATTGAAAGAACAGCGTTTAACTTGGTCTGAGTATAAACATTTCAATACCTTATGCACCAAATGAAATGATGATTGTCTAGACTATGGGGTGCAAATGTGTCGCATCGACATATTTCTGAACAAGACCGATTTTTACAGTAGTTATCGCCTGGAGATGTTGTCATGGCAGACAAAGGTTTCACAATAGAGGTTGTTACCGGCTGATATTGCTTAATATGTGTCACCTTAAGTTAAAAACAAAGTGTCAAATGTTGACCCAAAGACTTTTTATAAACTACAAATATTGCATCTGCAAGGATTGTTGTTGAAATAAAAATGGAACAAATAAAGAACTTTAACATTTTGATTTCTGGCATTCTATTAACTGAAGCCAATCAAGCTCAGGCCTGGATGTTAAGCTACAGAGAATAAATATAGAAAACATTCAAAGTGGTGATGCTAAAGTTTGGTTTTACGCTGGGTCTGTCGGCTTTAAATTCTTTTGGATGTATTTTAATACATTTGTCAAGCGTGGTGCTGATAATCAGACTTGGGGTCAATTACATTGGAATGTAATTAATTAAATTACACATTACATTGCAAAAATGGTCAATTACACTAATTACACATTACACAGTTTTTGAAATGTAATTAATTAAATTACAATTACTTTACTAAAGTAATTAATTAAATTACACATTACATTTCATCACAATATTTGTTAACCAATATTATACATGTTTGTATAATGTATGTGTAAAATATTCATGTAAACATAGTTTAAGCGTTGCATTTGATAATCATGAGTAATTTTAATGTTTTGTCATTTAGTCTGCATCTCTCTGGTCTGTACACTTTGACAGTCATTCTCAAAAGTATTTCTATAGGAGCTAGCTAATGTGGCATATATCGCTTGGTTAGAAAATGGAGGTATTATACTTCCATAATCTGTAGATGTGGTGATAGAAGAGGAAATTAGTTCCTATAACTTGCCATTACATTAAGGGGTATTTTGACATCTCAGAAATGAAGTTATTTAAATAAAACATAGCATGAATAAAGAAATTATAAATAAATAAAAAAAAATCACTTAATAATTATTAAAAGGTATGCTTGTCACAACATTGAAAATAATTTTTAGTACAAACAATGTATACAATGTCTATATCTTAGCAATATTTTGCTAATTAGATAAAATACATGTAATAGTGGCATTGCCCCTGGACATTTTAATCTGAATAATTGCTATTTGTTTTTACAGCTGTTAATTTTTATCTCTATAATCCTTTTGTGTATACTAATTTGACAAACTGATTGTGTGCAGTAAATTTAAATTCTAAATGAACTCACATAAAGATTTTTCACACATTTTTTTGTTTTTGTATAACATGGTGATTTATTACTTTTCAATCTATTTAGTTAAAGATCTCTCTTAAAAACTTATGTATTTTTTCAAATCAGAAAATCAAGACTATTCAGAAAAAAATTCTGTTGGTCAAATAAGTAATATAAAAACTTTAGAATAAATTACAGAAAGTATGTGATATCAATATTTGAAAAATAAATATAATTTTACAATTTATATTATTAAACATAAATCCTTATCATAAACACCATACAAGTACATGTAATTGAAATGTAATTCAAAAGTAATTGAGCATTACATGCTTTTTTCATTGTAATTAATTAAATTACCATTACAAGTAATTAAAAAAATGCTCAATTACACATTACATTCAATTACATGGAAAATTGTAATGCATTACACTTAATTACCATTACATTTTCAATTACCCCATCCCTGCTGATAATTAAAATTATTGGCAAGGAGAGGCACGTTCAATGGGACAAAGAACTTACCATGACCCCAAGTGTTTGTAAACCAGGAAAGAAAAGATTTGTAAGGCCAATCGATGAATTTTTGATGACTTGCAAGAGATTAGTATTAACACTTAGACCTGAACATCTTGAAGAAATTTTTGTGTGTCTAAATCTACTGTATCTAGAATAATGAAGACTTGGATTTGTTGTGTATATGATCATTGCTTGATCCTAATTTCCTGGTCAACACGAAAACAAATTATGTGCAATTTTCCAAAACATTTTACATGACATCTTGATACGAGAATTGTTGTTGACTTTACAGAATCATATATTGGCAAACCAACTTCATTGAAAGAACAGCGTTTAACTTGGTCTGAGTATAAACATTTCAATACCTTATGCACCAAATGAAATGATGATTGTCTAGACTATGGGGTGCAAATGTGTCGCATCGACATATTTCTGAACAAGACCGATTTTTACAGTAGTTATCGCCTGGAGATGTTGTCATGGCAGACAAAGGTTTCACAATAGAGGTTGTTACCGGCTGATATTGCTTTATATGTGTCACCTTAAGTTAAAACAAAGTGTCAAATGTTGAACCAAAGACTTTTTATAAACTACAAATATTGCATCTGCAAGGATTGTTGTTGAAATAAAAATGGAACAAATAAAGAACTTTAACATTTTGATTTCTGGCATTCTATTAACTGAAGCCAATCAAGCTCAGGTCTGGATGTTAGGGACGACATCAAAAGTTCAATGAAGGATAAAAAACTTAATTCACATAGTTTTTTCACTGACCCCCACACCCTCCCTCTTTACTTAATTTGGGAACAATTGATTGATTAATAGGGATATATGTAAAATCGATTTTAGATAAACAAAACGTGCAGCAATGTTGAACCCCACCCCCAAATTATTTGATTTAAGTTTTTTTTTTATCCTACATCGATCTTTTGATGTTGTCCCTTAGTGGGCGGGGATTTAGAGGATTTGGTGACCCACATCAACATACTGTCGATAACCCGACCCCACATCATTGGGCAGGTTGTCCAGGGCCAGATGGAGGTAGTATGTTTGGAAGGGGGCGACCAGTTTCCCCTTACTTCTCTACAGCACCGATCAACTCTCCTGGAGCCCTCATTGATTGGGTGCAGGCGGCCATAATGGGAGAGCTTGGGATAGGGCCGAGGCCTTCAGGGGAATGTTTAGGTTGCAGGGTCCCCAGCAGGCCAGGCAGAGGGGGAATAGTATCATGCATGTTTTATACATATCATATTCACGGATCTTCAATCTGTTAATACCTGTATCTTGGTAATGTACAAGTTCATGTTTTTCTCAGACTGTTTAAGATGTCTTTACACTAAATCCATTGGATGTTGGACATGCACTAAATGCATTAGTTTGTTTATTAGTTGTTAGTGGCTTTGAACTAGATGTCCATTAACTGCGAGTATTCTCATATCATTTTTTGCTTTCGCTATGTACTTACACTATGGTTTAAGTGTAAATTATGTCTTTATTTGACAGTTGTTATACAGGAGTGAATCTGTAACATATGTAGGATATAGTAATAACACTATTCAAATCATCAAACATTTACCAGGGAAAATCAGATCACGATGCACACCCATGGATTTTGGGATAGATTTTATAGGTTTTGATGGAGTGCATCTCATTTTGGAATGCGCAAATACTTCTTAAGAGTTCGTGCTGCTGTATTCTGACCAGTGACACTGTATTTGGTGTTTTATCTAAGGACAATAACCGTGTAAATAATGGATTTCGGCTTGTGGGTATTACAGACTGTTAAATGACACTGATTGACAGTTCTTGGTGGTGATGCTTTATTGTACAGAAAAAGGTTAGGATTATTATCGGACTATTTTTTTTATATGTGACTTGTCTAGGAGAAAATTACAGATACTGTAGAAACATCTTGTAATGGAGCACAAATAAAAATTTCGTCGATCCAAAGGATGTTTTGTCGTATAGAGTCAGAGATGTAAATGAAAGGAAAGAAGCTCAACAAACGCGGGATAACGTTGATGAAAGAAAAAGAAAAGCTAAGGAAGATGCTCAGGAAACGCGAAAACGATATGTGGAGTCGCAAAGGAAACTACATGTAGAGGACAAGTACTATAATTCTAGGGACGAACGTTTAATGTTTAATTTTGACCAGAATACTGTAACAAAGACCGTAATGAAAGCAAAGAACATCGACATTTAGAGACCATTTTTTGTTTATATTCCTTATATACATTTATAGAATATTTTGATACATATTTTTTTAATATTTTGATACATATTTATTGAACATTTTGACATATTTTCTATAAAAATGTACTATTACGTTTACAGACTTCATTATGTTTTTTAGATAAAATGATGACATTTGTTCTGTAAGTGGGGAGGAATGTGGCAATATTGGAATTAAAGAGTTATTTCGTTAGCTCCCTTGTTAGATTGAGCCTATTTACATTTTATATAATTACAATTGTTTACATGAAAACTTTCACCTATGTTTATGTACACAATAAATTGACTTTTCTAATCCAGTTATTCATAATTGAAGGTAAAACTGTGTAGGAAATTGGTTTAATTGCAAATCTCATTTCAAGAAAGTGCCATTTGTTAAGTCATTTTGTTATTAATTATATACTGAACTCACATTTAATGCATCCATAATTCATACATTCATCGAAGGTAACGTTCAGTATTCATTCAACCATGTTGTTTACCATTACTGTTCTGGACCAATTCTTCTCTTAAATATTTTGGCATTATTTAGGGTTCAAACGCTAGGACTTAGGTAAAAAATGGTTTAAATGGTATAGTTTAAAAGTTCCTACCTAAAGTAAGACATTTCCCCACTTTATTTAACTTCTGTATTGTTGTAAAACTTAGTGTCATAATATGAGAATATTTATTGTGTATTTTGGTATGAAATAAATATGAAATAAATATGAAATAAATATGAAATAAATATGATAATTTAGGTATTATTTCTTTAAAACATCCCTTCCTAGAATGCTGGCTTATAATTATCCGGTCAAGTATTAGCTTTGTCCTACCAGATAATTGTCCGTTATGTCGGTTGTTGTAAACACTTGTCCCGTAGTGTGACAATGTGTCCAGGGCAGAACTGGTCTTGATTGTTATGATAGGGGTGCCTGTTGTAGCCTTAATTTTACTACTTTACTGATTATGTCTGTTTTGTTCACGCATCGTTGTACGAATATCGGAATTTGATGTGACTGTCATCAAAGTGAAAGGTTTAGCGCTATAAAACCAGGTTCAATCCACTATTTTATGCATTTAAAAATGCCTGTTCCAAGTCAGAAATATGACAGGTGTTGTCCAATCGTTTGATGTGTTTTGTCCGATGATTTTGCAATTTGATAAGGGAATTCTCGTATTCAATTTTCCTTGGAGTTTAGTGTATTTGTGATTTTACCTTTTCCCCAATTGTTGGATATACTTAACTGCAGTTTCGGACATGACATATACCTCAGTACAGATGGTCTTGAATCACAATTGATTTTTTTTGTGGCAAGGCCACACCAATTTAGTTCCTTGTACGACGGACCTGCCCGCACGCATTTTTTTCCCCCGTATAACATATATTTTTTTCCGCATTCGGGAATGTATTGGTGTCTCTTTCCAGCGTCATTTTTTTTATAAACATTTAACGATAAAAAGCGATCGCACGAGCGTTAAAGTCAACGTCAATTGTGACCCTTATAACTGTTTCGGGTATCAACACAGATTTATTATCGAAGTCAACAAAAAAAAAACGTAGAACACGTTTATAAGGACATTCAATACTATGATGATCTGTCAATATTAATTAAAAGTCCAAGCTTAAGGTTTTTTTAACATCGCTTTTAGATTTAACCAGGTGCTCCGCAGGGCGCAGCTTTATACGACCGCAGAGGTCGAACCCTGAACAGTTGGGGCAAGTATGGACAAAACATTCAAGCGTGATACAGCTCTGAATTTGGATTGTGATCAAATTTTTGACATTACATGGGTTTTTTTTACACAAAACAAATGTCAAGATTTTACAAATCAATTAAAGATTTCTTCTTCAAACTTTTTAAATCTAAAATTAAATAGTTGACACAGCATAGGTTTCTGACACAGAATGAATGTGGTCTAATGAACTTAAAAGTTTTTTTTTGCCTTTGAGCAATTCACTATGCTGTTGAATATTAATCCTCTCAAAAAAATGTTTGAAGAAATTTTCTTTTTATTTATGAAATCTGAAATGAGAAAAATTTAAACCCCCCCCCCTTTTTTTCACATCCCTGTTTCCCTTTTTCCAAAACTGATATCAATTCAAATTTCTAATGGAGTTTGCAAAAATAACTACTCTTTTAAATACATCATAAAATATTAAAATGTAAAATAAAGTGCTTGTTATCACTGAATGGTAAAGATTAGTTGGTAGTAAAAGTGAATATACATTGTTTATTGTATAAAACAATAAAAAAAAACTTCATCAGCAACATTTTTTATTGGCAAATTTCCAATGAAGTTATTTACATGAAGTTATTGGCAAATAAAAATAGAAAATGACATCATAGTCATGTCTGGCAAATGTCCAACATACATTATCTAAAAACATTTTAGATAAGATAAGGAAAAAAAGCTTCATCAGCAACATTTTATACTGGCAAATTTCCAATGAAGTTATTTACATAAAGTTATTGGCAAATAAAAATAGAAAATGACATCATAGTCATGTCTGGCAAATTTCCAACATATATTATCAACTACTATTCTATACAAAGAAAGATAACTCCAATTGAAAATTAATTAGATATTTCTTGCTATTGTGCAATACTGTGCAATTGAAAATTTCTTGCTATTGCACAATACTTGATATGGAATCCTGATTTGGATCAACTTGAAAACTGGGCCCATAATCAAAAATCAAAGTACATATTTAGATAAAGCATATCAAATAAGCCCAAGAATTTAATTTTTGTTAAAATCAAACTTAGTTTAATTTTGGACCCTTTGGACCTTAATGTAGACCAATTTGAAAACTGGACCAAAAATTAAGAATCTACATACACAGTTAGATTTGGAATATCAAAGAACCCATTTATTCAATTTTTGATGAAATCAAACAAAGTTTAATTTTGGACCCCCATTTGGACCAACTTGAAAACTAGGCCAATAATTAAAAATCTAAGTACATTTTTAAATTCAGCATATCAAAGAACCCCAAGGATTCAATTTTTGTTAAAATCAAACTAAGTTCAATTTTGGACCCTTTGGACCTTAATGTAGACCAATTTGAAAACGGGACCAAAAATTAAGAATCTACATACATAGTTAGATTCGGCATATCAAAGAACCCCAATTATTTAATTTTAGATGAAATCACACAAAGTTCAATTTTGGACCCTTTGGGCCCCTTATTCCTAAACTGTTAGGACCAAAACTCCCAAAATCAAACCCAACCTTGCTATTGTGGTCATAAACCTTGTGTTAAAATTTCATTGATTTCTATTCACTTATACTAAAGTTATTGTGCGAAAACCAAAAATAATGCTTATTTGGGCCACTTTTTGGCCCCATATTCATAAACTATTGTGACCTCAACTCCAAAAATCAATCCCAACCTTCCTTTTGTGGTCATAAACCTTGTGTTAAAATTTCATTGATTTCTATTTACTTGTACTAAAGTTATTGTGCGAAAACCAAGAATAATGCTTATTTGGGCCCTTTTTTGGCCCTTTATTCCTAAACTGTTGGAACCAAAACTCCCAAAATCAATCCCAACCTTTCTTTTGTGGTCATAAACCTTGTGTCAAAATTTCATAGATTTCTATACACTTAAACTTAAGTTATAGTGCGAAAACCAAGAAAATGCTTATTTGGGCCCTTTTTGGCCCCTAATTCCTAAAATGTTGGGACCAAAACTCCCAAAATCAATACCAACCTTCCTTTTGTGGTCATAAACCTTGTGTTAAAATTTCATAGATTTCCATTCACTTTTACTAAAGTTAGAGTGCGAAAACTAAAAGTATTCGGACGCCGGACGACGACGACGACGACGACGACGACGACACCGACGACGACGACGACGCCGACGCCAACGTGATAGCAATATACGACGAAAAATTTTTCAAATTTTGCGGTCGTATAAAAAAAAACTATAATAACTTGTTGATAAATTACACTTACAAATTTTATATCCGAAATAGCAGATATCTATCTAGGTTCTTCACCTAACATACATTCACAATGTATCATGCATTCTCAAAAAGTTTCTTTGTGTTTCCGCAGTTAACAAGAAATTGAGTCTAAATAATAAACGTACATCTATGATGGGTGCGCATGTTTACTACAATAATATGTTGTTTTTATTACTAGTATTTGATGATGCATACTAGTCAATATAGTATGTTGATGATTTAATAAAATTTGTGACTCGAAAAATAAAAAGTGTATTGTATGGTGTTTTTTCACAGGAAATGGTAAATCGAGCGCTGGGAATAACTCCACATGTTCTATTACGTGTTGAGAAGGCACAATCACCATGAACAGAACATGTGACAACCCGACTCTTCGTAAGAACGATGTATTTTTACAGTTGAGGGTGGGCAGGGCGCTTGGATAACTTCACATGTTCTATAACGTGTGGAGAAGGCATTGTCACCTAGAACAGAACATGCAACAACTCTTGTCTCTTCGTAAGATCGTATTTATTTTTACAATAATGGTGGATCGAGCGCTAGGAATAACTCCACATGCTCTATTACGTGTGGAGAAGGTACAGTCACCAAGAACAGAAGATGTAACAACCCGGTCTTTTCGTAAGAAAAGTATTATTTTTAGTTAATGGTGGGACGAGCGCTTGAAATAATTCCTCATGATCTGTTACGTGTGGCGAAGGCAGTATCACCTAAAACAGAACATGTAACAACCGTCATAATCACCATGACCAAAAAAAAATGTAACAACACCCCGTCTCTTCGTAAGTAGGTGTGTATTATTACAATCAATGGTGGATTGAGCGCTTGGAATAACTCCACATGTTCTATTACGTGTGGAGAAGGCATTATCACAAAGAACAGAAAATGCAACAACTCTTGTCTTCGTAGAACGTATTTATTTTCACAATAACGGTGGATCGAGCGCTAGGAATAACTTCACATGCTCTATTACGTGTGGAGAGGGCACAATCACCATGAACAGAACATTTAACAACCCTGTCTCTTCGTAAGAACGTATGTATTTTACACAGTTCATGGTGGGCTGGGCGCTTGGATAACTCTATATGTTCTATTACGTGTGGAGAAGGCATTGTCACCAAGAACAGAACATGCAAAAACTATTGTCTCTTCGTAGAACGTATTTATTTTCACAATAATGGTGGATCGAACGATAGGAATAACTCCACATGCTCTATTACGTGTGGAGAAGGTATAGTCACCAAGAACAGAACATGTACAACCCGGTCTCTTCGTAAGAAAGTATTATTTTTAGTTAATGGTGGGTCGAGCGCTTGGAATAATTTCTCATGATCTGTTACGTGTGGAGAAGGCAGTATCACCAAGAACAGAACATGTAACAACCGTCATAATCACCATGACCAGAAAATGTAACAACCCCGTCTCTTCGTAAGTAGGTGCGTATTTTTACAAGAAATTGTGAATCGAGCGCTTGGAATACTCCACATGCTCTTTTACGTGTAGGGAAAGCATTATCACCCAGAACAGAACATGTAATAACCATGTCTCTTCGTAAGAAGCAATGTATTTTCAGTTAATGGTGGATCGAGCGCTTGGTTAACTCCACATGTTCCATTACGTCTAGTGAAGGCATTGGGTCTCAAGAACAGAACATTGATAACCCCGTCTCAAGTTAATTGTCTTGAAAGAATTGGAGAGATCCAGTGAGATAGCTTTTCGATTCAATTACAATTGGCTTCTTTATTGACCTAGTCAAATTTATCTATAGATTTAGATAACTAAGCTTCTGGTCTTGTACTTCTCAATCCTCTTACCACTTGTTTTTTTTTTTATATCCTTTCAGGTCCACATCTTTTAAAAACTTTTATATCAATGTGTTCTTTGAAGTGACATATTTGCATACCGTTCTAGCGTCACTTTCTGTTGAAACACAAGTAAAATCGCATAATCAACAATTTCAAAAGAGTATTCTGTCATGCGTATATGAAGTATCACATCAATGTTTATTGTCTTTATGATTTATTATAAAAATTAAAGTCTATCCGCCTGATAAAATAATTGATTGCTTGTTAGTTATTCACCATTCAGTTGAAACTAACACATGCATATTCAGGATGAAAACAGATAAACAATAATTATAATAGGTATGTCCCGTCATATTCTGGGCTGAAGGTCCGGGTAATTTCTACTTTCACGGGAAAATCATGGTTAAATGGACAGGGACAGACATTTAGCCTTGCAACAGGCCATCCACATACCCTTCAAAGAGGAGTTGTAATGGTACTTAACGTGCAAATAATGTGGTACTTTCATTGCACGTGGCATCGGATTTAACGTCCCCATTCTAACCGGACATGACTACAAACTTGTACACCCACACTGCAGATCGTAAGACCGTAGTTACCAAGTGACTTTATTTCTTATTCCTAGTCATCATTGAGGGGCACCGTGTTCATAAACAGTACACATAAAAGACTCCGTCTCTTCGCTTGATGGTGGATACAGCGATTGGTACTCAACATGTTCTGTTATGTGTGAAGAAGGCACCGTTTTTAATCAAAGCGCAGATTGCTCTGAGGGATACGATTGCCATTGTTTTCATTGACACATGTATATTTTAGCTGGATAGCATTTGTCTCAAAACTTATTCAACTGCACATGTAAAATGTAGTTTACGTAATCTGAATAGTTACTCAACTTTAAAAATAGCCAATCTCGGATACGAACAATGTACTTATTGTGTTTTATTTTTCTACTATCAATTTATATATAAATATCAAGTTTACTTTCCACAGCAGTCACTGAAAGTGAGAGAAGGTATTTCATTTTATTTTTTATTTTGCAATAGGCCCCAAAGGAGCAGATTATACATTCCAATACAAGCACAAATTAATCTGTTAATTAGATTATTTAGAATAACTCATACATGTGCAATGATAACACCGAAGAGGTGACTAACTACAAAATAAAACACATACGTAAAACAACCTAAATCAGCACATAAAAATCACAGCCAGGTTAGCCAAAGATATCGTTCAATACCATAGAATTCAAGGTGAGGTTTGTATTTAAGGAAAGACTAATATTTTTTTGTCTTTGAAGAAATAACATAAAAAAAAATGGTGCACACCGAATAACTACACACTGAATAACGCGCGTAGCGGGTTATTTAAATTGTGCATCACATTTTTAAAGTTATTTGGAATAGGCAGATTTTTTTTAGTCATTTCTTATAATTTAATTCTTAATTCCATTCCAAACTGGAGTAAATCATGAAAAAACTTTGATGCCGTCACGGTAACATGACAAAATTATGTCTATGGGCTGATACGCAAAACGACGTCAGCAAATAAGAAGACACATTACATCCAAAATTAAGTTATACTGGTATATCATGAATCAATAACAATGAAAATTACAATACTTATTTAAATTGTGGTAGTAATTAGATAATGTATGTCGGCGTTTTTTTTCTGTAAACTGTAATTTGTTGTGTTGCATTGTCGTTTGTCTCTATTTCCCTCGGTTTTAGTTTGTTACCTGGATGTGTCGTTTTGACTCAACCGATTTATGTCTTTCGAACAGCGATGTACTACTACTGCCTCTTTTTATAACTAAATACCCAAGACGCGCGTTTCGCCTATCAAAAGACTCATTAAAGACGCTCAGATCAAAATAGTTAAAAGCAACCCAACAAGTATAAATTCTAGAGCAAGTACAAGTTTGAAGAGCACTGAGGACCAAAAATTATCAAAAGGTTGTGTCGAATAGGGCTATCGTAATCTATGCTCTGGATAAAAGATCCTTAGAATTTTGAAGAGTTGAAAATAGTTAGTTCATTAAAATGACCATAGCTAATCATGTCTACACAGAAGTGCTTACTGACTGAACAGTTATGTCTTAGAAACGTCATATTATGAATACCTGTAAGAAAATGCTCTGTTAGATCCCAATAGAACGATTGATTTGATTATTTATTCTTCACAGGTTGCCATTACTATTAGTCAATAGACGTGGATTGGAACTTTTAAAAGTAAAGAAAAGGTAGTACCATATAAACCCAGTAGATGATTGATTGCTTGTTGATTAAATATATCATGCATGTTCAGGACGTAAACAAGTTAACAAAAAATACAATGGGTAGATTCTTGTATTTTTTTTCGAAAAACTAAGGATTTTCTTATCCCAGGTAAAGATAACCTTAGCCGTATTTGGCACAACTTTTTGGATCCTCAATGCTCTCCAATTTTGTACTTGTTTGGCTTTATAAATACTTGGATATGAGTCTTATGTAGACGAAACGCGCGTCAGGCGTACTTAATTATAATCCTGGTACCTTTGATAATTATTGATTGTAATGCAGGACATCCGGGATAATGGTCAAAGTAATTGGACTGCCACTGGAAAATGAGGGTGTATTGGATAGGGACAGAATCTTTCCTTGCAACAGGATGAAATTTGAAAGAAAGTCAGGTTGAGCAACTTGATAAAGATAGGCAGGAACAAAATTTGAGTTAAAAAGTCAGGATAAACTACAAAACAAGAGACCGGACAGATATAATGACTAAAAATAAATGCAGGACTTAATTTTTCATCCTTTTGAGACTTTAGCACGAAAAGGGCGTTGAGTCATATTTTATATTTAACCAATTTTGTCAATTTTCTAACCTTGTATCAGGATTTAACAAAAACCATATTCTACTTCACAGGAGTGGTGCTATGCTAAACATGTAAATGACAAGTAGACGGGATTAAAGTTACAAGTTTCAGAACCTGTCGGACGTCATCTGACAATATTTTATAAATATAACTCTACAGTCACTATTTATTTTCATTTTCATATGTATAGACTGTGCAAAGTTTGTCAACTTTTAGATGATGAGGAACACTTTTTCCTTCAATACCAAATTAGTAAGGTAAGACATTCCCTTATAAATGCAATTAAAACCCATTATCCTAATTTTAACCAGCTCGACTCAAACACTTAACTTTATTTTAAAACTATTCCAATAAAGATATGTTGTCTAGTGTTGTAGACTATATAAAGCAATCTATGGAATTGCGAAAATAAGGTCCACATTGGTCAATTATTATTATTTATATATTAGATATAAATAATAGATATATGTTATTAATATCCTCAACTACACTTGTTCAAAACATTTATTTTGTTTCTTGTCACTTGTGTATACATTGTACTATGTTTGCATCTTAACCCGTCAGGGTTTCATGTTTTTTTGCAATATATTATGATATTGAAGGGATATTTTTAAGTGTATTCTCAAAAAGATGTTATTGGATTTTAGACCAGTCTTTCATCTACTATAAAGCCACAAATCTTGGCTCAAAACCTAACAGAGGATTTCATAGTGCCTGGTATAACAGCTGCTACAAAAATACGTGTCACACAGGTAAACTAAAAATACATTTGTCATTTTCGGTATATGTTAAATTATTTACAAATATCTGCGGTAATCTTATCTTCCTGAATTCATTACGTATCAGTACTCTCTTACGTTCATATGGCACAATAGCACAAGTGTGATATGATGAAATCCTTAAACGAACCGAACCAGAATTATTACTTAAATCATATACCACCGTTACCAAATAGGAACAGGTTGATGTTAACTGAATAAACTCAAAATGATTTTGTCATTAAAGTATATCATTATATCCATAAAAAATGTCTATGCATATCTTCATTAAT
The DNA here is from genome assembly GCF_963676685.1 of Mytilus edulis. Classification (NCBI taxonomy): domain Eukaryota; kingdom Metazoa; phylum Mollusca; class Bivalvia; order Mytilida; family Mytilidae; genus Mytilus; species Mytilus edulis. The sequence goes on along the minus strand of NC_092354.1, from coordinate 69,150,643 downwards.
TAAATCCATATAATAATTTAAAACTAATACGAAACAGAAAATGCAATCTTCTTGACTTACTTTATCAATTGTAAATGCCATTATGAGAGTATTGAAAACAGAAAATAATTTAGTCAGTTGTATTACATACATATATGAGGTTTTTAATTTGTACTAAATCAACCTGTATATAAATTTTTCATAGATGTTTGTCTACATAAGACTTGTCAGTGACGGTCGGATCCCCAAAAAAGTTGAAATGGTCAAATAAAGTACGAAGCTGAAAAGCATTGGGGCCCAAAATTCTTTAAATTTAAGCCATTTACAGCTAAGATAATCGAAAGTTTTACGTCCTTGATAAACGAAGAAATGGACAAATAAATTAAGTTTTGAGGTTCTATTAGAAATTGAACAAATATTGCTTATTAGGTATACAAGTATAAAATGCATCAAGAGAAAATAATGAGGTGCTATCTACCAATCTTTTTTTTTAACTCATAATAATAAGCAACTCCTCATATTGTCTAAAAGTCGAGGATATTACATACAGAGTTATTACCTGCAATAATAAAAATGAAATATTTAAGTAAATAAACCAGAGAGAAATGAAATACTTTCAGTGTTGCTTATCTTTTTTTTTTAAGAACACAAGGTTGTTTGCAAGTTCAATTCTATACTTAAAAAACAAGTATTTCTTTGTTAGCATTTAAGTGTATCAAGTTAAGAATACGGTAAACGGACAGAAAGTCACAGGACAAAAAGTCACAGGACATAAAGTCACAAATGTGATAGGACGAAAAGTCACAGGACAAAAAGTCACAAATAGTTTGTTGACAATTATTTGAATATATAAGAGAAATCTCTTGAAATATTTACTTTTTAATACATATATGCATATTTAAGTGTAGGAAATGTGTCATTATACCTGAAAAATGAAGATTTATTTAATTTTAATCATGCGAAGGGTATATTTCTTGGCACCATGAAGCCATTTAAGTGCAAAGCCACGTTGACATTTTGTTTTTTTAACAATTATTTGATCATCTTTGATATTTTTTGGATACATTTTGTTTACAATGTTGGTTTATATACAATAGTTCAAGAAAAATACAAAATTATTTTTGTAGAAATAAGTGTTTTTATTCAAAGAAAATATTCAGAAAAAATGAATTGTGACTTTTTGTCCGTGACTTTTTGTCCTGTGACTTTCTGTCCTACATTCAAGAATACATGGTGATTCTTGAGAAGAAGAAAAACCACCCTCTATTGCAAGACTTACCTATTGTATTTATTGTTAACTTGTTCTCACCCTGAACATGTATGAAATATTTGCCACTGGACATTAAGCAACCAACAATCAATCATGATTCTTGAACATATTTAAACTCTACATTAATAAATGTATACTTACGGAAGGTGGTGGCGGTGTATAAACCGGCGCTACGTTTCTTTTAGGCACAACCTCCTCCTGTGGCTGGGAGAGCGGCTAAAACATGAAAAATAAAATAAAACTCAAAAGTTAAGAAGAAAGTTTTATACTTGCGAGAGGTGTTGGTGGTGTGCATATTGTTTTTCGTTCATTATTTTGTACATAAATTAGGTTGTTATCTTTTTTCTCCACTCGGATGTTTGTTTTACATTCATCAGTTTAAAGCTATTTATAGCTGACTATGAGGTATGGGTTTTGCTTATTGTTGATGGTCGCAAGGTGATCAAAAATCGACAATTTCTGTATCATTTGGTCTCTTGTGAAGAGTTATCTTATTAACAATCATACCACATCTTCGTTTTATGTTATTCAATTGTTGCATTAAATTAGTTAAAAATAAAAGACAAATGTGAACACCGATATCTCCCCTAACAAAAGCGAGGTAGATAGATAAACAGAAAGATAAACGGTAATAGACAATACTTAAAACCTTCCTGTTGTTTATGGTAAGCGCATACAAACAGAGAAAAAAAAAACACCTCAAAGGGCATAATCTTTAATTTCCTCTGTTTTTAAAGAAAACTCCTACATGTGAACCTCGTGTAAAAACAAAAAGAAAGAAAATAGTCTTACCTGTGGAAAGTATGCTGTTAGGGACTCTAGGTGCCCCCTCAGGTTAAACAGATCATCCAGCTCGTCTAGCCCTAAATTCAGCTTCATCGATCCATTTGACGTCGCCAAATCTAAATAAAAGAGTCCTCTAGCGGACTTTTTAAAGGAAAGCACTTTCCCTCTCCCGAATTGAGTTTTGTACTCCGTCCTACCAGTTGAAGTAATAATCTGACTAAATTGCACATTTTTGGCTGCCATTATAACACTTAATCGTTTGCAAATATATTTCTAGACAAAGGTTAGAAGTACTGACTTGTAAACGAAAAATACGCACTTTTATATTTATTTCATTTTTTCTAGCTAATATTATCTAAACCAATAATATTACACTTTGAAGTATGGGGTGGGACTAAAGGAGGGATAACCACCTCATTCTTAGGTTTCGCATAACAACTCTATACCAAATTGTTTATGTGGTGCGCAAACAAAAATGCACTTAACAACAAAACAACGTGTTGATGAATCTCTAGAAACTATACTGTGATAATATGTCATCTGCTTTATTTTTGGGTTTCTTAACTTAAAACCTTTATCTAAAGCAGCTACATTGTAAAAAAAAAACCAAAACGTTCGATTTTTTTTCTGAAATTTTTTTTTGAGTGCCATTGTCTCGTACCTAATATTTTCTTATTATATGTTTCCGTTCCCCCCTTTTTTTCGAGTTATACTATTGTTGAAGAATCATATAGCAACATCTCAATTCTTTCATATTTATTCTTTTTCGTATTGTTCTTTTTTTTTTGACACAATCATAATCTCCCGCCTTTTTATTTTTAATTAAACTGTTGATTATGTGCACATGCGCAGACGATTCACAGAGAAAAAACTGAAAAATCAAAAATGGTGCTCGCTAAGTGTTTGTTGCATGTTATGGTCAAGTGCATGACCTTAATATAAGGAAATGCAAAAGTGTCTACGATGAAATCTACGAGGTAGTGGAACCGCAGTGCTTGTATGAGGTGGAAGGCAGCTACATTTTCCATGGGTCGACTTCAGTGAAAAAGATCACCCTGGACAGACTGGCGGGTTCCAGCACATTGATGACTTTTGGCCAGCATTTAGAAAAAGTAACCATTAAAACCTGCACCATAGACAATTGTTGCCAGACCATTTCGACAACCCCTAGCACGGAAGTGCAGATTGCAGATAAAATTTGTGTAAGATGCTTTTACGTAACTTGTTTTCAACATCCGCCATTTTTATTGTTTACAAAAAATTGACACCTACTTTATGAAAGACAAATTCCCTTTATTTTCTTTTGAAAGTATAACAATATAAGAAAAGAAATATTTGTTAGCATAATTTTAATTGTATTTCTATTTAACAGATTTGTGTTAAAAACTATAAATATTAAATTTGATAACTGTCTATAAGTATTATTGTTTTTGTTTACAGTCACTGGAAGACCTTGTTTCCACTACTGATGCGGATGAGACCTCTCCTCAAACGGAGGGGGGTTCTCCTGACTCCTCGACAGAATGGTCTCAAAGCGTTCCAACATCCGCAGTGTACGACCACAACCAAATGTCCAGCACTCTCCCTGACCATCAACAGGTGGGTTTTCGTCTGTAGACCAAAGAGAATCCCTACTTAACATAACCATTGCATTGTGGTGGTGTATTCTAAAAAACATGAAAACACTGCTGTTAAAATTAACGTAAACAATTTTGAAAGTACTTATTTTCACTATTGTAGACATTTATACTTATAAATTTCTCATGCTTTAAATTCAGCTAAAGCTAAATGTGTATTGATTGTAACATGTAGTAGGGTGTGGATTAGGTTATGTTATTTTATTTGTGTACATGTAGTTTATTATTTAATTTTTTATTTTAGACTACTACAGAAAATGAGACCAACTCAACAACACCATGGTGGCAACCGTCACCACTTTAACAGGTAGCTTAAAAGTTTATATATTTTTTCTTGGAGTAATTTTGTTTCTTTTAATTGTCTTAATTTTGGTGTTCTTAAAAGTATTACTATCAATCAGACTACATTCCAGTTAAGAACGATGATTCTTTATATGTTGAAATGGATACCATAACTAGTTAAATTATTTCTTTTCTTGTAGTACTTCCGGTGATAGCTCTCATTTGTTTGGGGAAGAAATGTTTGAGGAATAGTAGGGGAGGGTTAATTGAGCATGGTCTTCCTCTACAGGAGATTCCTACTGCCCCTAAATATAAGTACTATTAGGATAAAAGAAATAATTATTAATTTAAATTGTAATTTCAATATCACTGGTTATAACTTTTTTTTTTTACTTACAGTGATATTCTTTCTAATAGGTGGATTTATTGTTTGGAGGAAAAGACATCCTCAAAATATTTCAAACACTGAAGATGAACTCTATAATAAAGCCTGGTACAATTTAAGAAGTGACAATTTGTAAAATTTGTATTTTTTTTTATTTTCTTGTAGCGCAATTTCAAGTTATAATCTTTACTATGATTAGTGTATTAGTGGTTTTAAACCGCATTCATAGACTTTTATAAAATGCTATACCAGCTTTTAGAAACTTTATCCCCCCTGTAAGACAGCTTATTAACCCTCATCAACATCAACCACTACACCAAGCAGTAGTCCAACCTATACCACCTGCAGTACACCAGGAAGTCATCCTACCCTTACCAGCACCTCCACTCATTTTAAGAAGAAGCACCAGACAGTCCATACCACCCAACAGACTTAATTTGTGATTAATTTGTGTATTATGGTTTTTTGTTTGTTTGTTTTCAAACCAAACTTCTATATAATTTGTGTAATTAAGATGTACCTACAGAGGGATAACTCTGTAAAATCAGCTAAATGTTTTAATTATGATATGTATTTAAGGGCATTGTAATAAGCTTCTCAATGGTTGAAATTAGTGTTTGTTAAACTGTTATATACTCAGTGTAATTTTTATGAAGAAATGGTTGGTTCAAATATTTTGAAATTTTTATCAAAGGTTCAAAATAAATACTTTGTTAAAATTTTAGACCAAATTTATTTTAGTTAAGGTGTTGGATACCACCTTAATTATAAAACTATGAATAATACCATTGTAAGACTAGCTTTATGAATCATATTGCTTCATTAAGTAACTTTATATACAAAAATGTTTAAAGTATTTCTTACCTGTCCTTTAAGATATCTAATGCTATCTGTAGCATGTCTCGGCTTTGCACACTATTAGCTGTATTGCACTGCTGCATCAATTCTCCCAGAAATGTCTCACTCATTCGTATGAGACATCCTATTCTAGTTTCCCTCCTTTCATGCAACAAAGCATGATATAGTGCAGAAACATTAAATTGTGTACTACTAAATGTGTTGATGGGTTGCTGACAGTACCAATTCTTCATTTCTTCAAACAACTCAGGTTGTATTGAACACTTATAACACGCGAAAAAATGACTCCCCACTACTGGCACATGCTGAGATACAAAATTATTCAATTGAGAAATAAAGTTACTGATTGAAGCACGATGATCCATCATAAAGTTTTCTAAATAGAATGAAAGTATAACATTTTTCCTACATATTAAAGGACTTATTCTTCTCTCTTGGTTATGATAAGATTCATTAAATAAAGCTGGGTTGATAAATTTAATTCATTTAGACTTAACTGAGATGCCATTTTTAGGATTAATTTATATAAGACTAAGCATCCATTGTGATTGACAAAGGAGATATTAGCATTTCTATGCTATATTATCTTAAGAAGTTTATTGAGGGGGGCTTTTTTTTTTTATTATTGAAGGTTTTAACAAAGGAGAGTGATAATTTTCTATACATAAGAAAGACTCAACATCCTGTGTTTGACATGATTATAAATTATGGATAAATTGATACATTTTTCACTTAATTTCTCTCTTTAAATTTATTTTATGATGAAAATAGAGAATAAGTCAGATTTTTGAAATGATGTTACTTCAAAGGGTGTTGTTTATATTATACATATCAAGAAGTTTTGTATATGTTTACACAAGTCTGTTATGTTATGTTATAGAAGAAGCTTAATTCAAATTAGAAGTAATATATGTTTATCTGTCTGATGTTCTCCATTAACAGTTAATCAGTTTTGAAACTTGATTGCAATTAAGACAATTTCCTATACTCTACATCTAAAGATTGTTATACCTGTTTATCTATCAACAGTTATTTAGCTTGAGGCTTGATTGTAATTAAAAATATTTAGTAATTACACAGTATGATAACTTCTAAAGGAAGAAAATCAAAATATTTATGAAGCTTTACATCAGAGGAATTATCTGATATGATCTATCAGATTAAAAGATAACGTTTATTTGGTCTTAAAAATAATGTAAAAATATCAAAAATGCTATAGAGGTTGATGGGGAAACATTAGACAGACCTTAGTAGTATATGAAATGTTTATACTGTAATATAAAACATGTATATAGTCTTTGTTTTTCTTGTTATTAAGCAATATAGTTGTGATAATTTATTAAATGTTAATTGTTTTAAAGTTGGTGCTAAATAATTGTGATAATCATTAAAGTTCATATTTCAAATCATGATAGTTGTACTCCTGATAACATGCTGTTATATATATTTAATATATTCATTTACAATGATAGTTTAAGAGAGGAAAATATACTCTATAAAGACAAGTTTAAGTAGTGCTTATACTATAGTTTTGGTGCTAACTGTTTTATGGTGCTATGCATTCTGCCAGATTCCCCTATAAAGACAAGTTTTATAAAGAGAGTAGTACACTACATTTTTACTAAAGTTTTGGTGCTGTGTATTCTTACATTGAAAAAATAAACATTTACGGTTGTTAATCAAACCATGATACCTGTATATATTTTATCTATATTTTGTTACTTTAGTGCAACATTCCATCTTTTAATTTTTGCTTCATGCATGTTTTCATTTTAAACATGGAAACCATGTGGGTTATATTTTTATTTTATAACATAATTTATCTTCTATCACATTCCATCAAGTTACGTTTTATATTGTAGTAATTTTTAAAAACTAGAATCATCTAGTTAATCATATTACTATATGTAATCTTTTACATGTCTCTTTTAAGAAATCCATTCTTGTTAAAAAAAACCCATTTGTTTTAGAAGCTTTATAAAATTATATATATATTAGAAACAAACTCAGGGTTGTATGCTCAAATATTGGTTTTAATACAAGTTTTTATATACTATACGTATATTGTAATATTTATTTTTTATGCTAAAAATACTCAATCAGTTTTTGCAATAATGGTGATCTACACAAAATGTGATGTATACATAATGTATATAAGTTTTTGATAATAAAAATAATTTATTTTCTTCAATCTTTGTTTGATCTCTTCTCAAGTTTCTGTAGTTTGTGTGTTGTGGAAAGAAAATGGATGCCAATCCCTTGTCAACAACCATCTCTCTCACATATTGGTTAACTCCAAGCAACTAAAAATTTAGACAAGCAAAAAACAACACAAAATTCTGCAATGTGGACAACATGGACGACAAACATATCCCTGGTTACCAACCAATGTTGCTCTACCTTGGAACGTGGACAACAAAATGGACGACAAACATACCCTGGTTACCAACCAATGTTGCTCTACCTTGGTCAAAAGTATGATACGTGGACAAAACATTCCACCATCACTAGCACAATGTTTACATTGCTCTACCTGCTCTACTGTTTTCTTATCCCTATTCTACTACTACTACTACAGTATTAATGGGGATGAAAGTTTTGTCAGAAAGGGTGCAAAATACTTGCATCCTTCAGATGTGTAACAAAATTTTGAAAAAAGAGGTAAGTTATTATTTTTACATATTATGATAATAATCCGGCTTATTCTTCAATCTGTTTGAACGCCTCAGTGGTGCTTGAGGGGGTGGTGCAGGTGGTCCATTTATAACAGGTGGGAGTGCTGCTGGTGGTCCATTTAAAACAGGTGGGAGTGGTGCTGGTGGTCCATTTATTACGGGTGGGATAGTCCGAGATTACTCTGACGTCCAACGGCTGTTTTGCCAGACAAGCTGGGGCCGTACGTGGGACGTCAGAGCTCGTCCCATATCAAAAAGTGGATATTTGCGCACCCAAAATAGATGCGCTGCTTCGTCGCTTCTGGTTCCGACTAACAGCCTTCAAATTATATAAATAAAGGCAACAGTAGTATACCGCTGTTCAAAACTCATAATCCAGGGACAAAAAACAAAATCGGGGTAACAAACTAAAACCGAGGGAAACGCATTAAATATAAGAGGAGAACAACGACATAACACCGAAACGTAACACACATCAGACAAAACACCACGAGAATAACAAATATAACAAGAAAACCAAATACATGAATTTGGGATAGACAAGTACCGTACCACGTCTGATCTCAATATCTCACAAATAAGAGAAAACACAAACAACTCAACGTTAAAATGCAACACATACAGAAACAATAATATAACAATGGCCATCTTCCTGACTTGGTACAGGACACTTTTAAAGGGGAATAAAAGTGGTGGGTTGAACCTGGTTTTGTGGCATAAATCAGGCATCAATCTGTTCATTTTTCATTTATCTCTTCATTTATGTAAGTTTCACCTACCTGCCAACCTTTATTTTTACATATTTTATCAGTTTTCACAGAGTCCCATCGATTTAGACATTTTTAGCTGTTGCACGTTTATTGTCGTCGTCTTTCAGAGACAGATATAAATTTAATTTATATAACAAAAAAAAATGTCTAGCATATATTATTTACACGATACATCATTACAATTGTTCATCCTTAATTGAGGTACATGGTGATTGTACCTCATCTACAGATTGTTCACTTTAAGTTTTCCAACATCTCATCCTCCTCCACCCCCACTTCTTGATTCCATGGGGGCTGGTTCAAGAAGTTGTCAGCCATTTTAGTTCTGTAAATTAAAAAAAATAATAATATATTTTTTTATTCTAACAAAATTGATTTTCCTCAAAGTTCAGTATTTTACAGTGATTTTACTTTTGAATCATTAATCCTACAAACTTTCCATCCCTTAAATGTTTACGAAGAATTTACGAAGCCTAACGTTATACATACAATCAAAACAATGGTTACACAGGTAGATATAATAATTTTGTCATTTGAAGTATGTGATAGATATTTTCGAAAAGATGTATACGATTACCTTAAATATCAATATTAATTAACGAGAACCGTATATTCCTTCTGGTTGGTATTCAGCGAAAACTTTCATTCGTAGATGAGTAAAACAAAGAAAGGTATCAACGACTTTTGACAAGCAACGTAGATGACTGAAAGATTACAGGTAAATATTCCAGGTCATTAGGTAAAACGGAACATAATTTTGTCATTTATTGTATATGCAAATTGTGTGTTGAAAAAACCACATTGCAGTCGTACAGGACATATCATGGTTGAACGTGCAAGCGCTGTACAGTCCAATACAGTTTGTTTGACATGTCTTCAATGTTAATCAGTGTCTCTTATTTACCATGTGTTAAAAGGGACATGTTTTATACGAAAAATGCGTAGTCAAACAGTAAACTGAATATATTTTGGTCATCTTCAGTATGTAATAATTTCATTATGTAATAATTTCATTATTATGAACACTATGCTTCATCCTCTAAACCCGTTTCCTATACGTTGTAAAATACTGAAAAGATAAGTTAGTAGTTTTCAGAATCATACGATTGCATATTAAACAAATACGATTATATCCGGGTCACTCAGGTAAGCTGAAAATAAGTTTGTCATTTATAGTATTATACAACTACATCCACGCTACATTTAAATATGACCTTTGGCAGCCACAACCGACCGTGCAAGGGCTGTATACCCAGTCAAGGTCGTTATAAACTTCCATTTGTTGTTGGCAGGATGTTACTGTGTTACAATTTAATTTGGGTTTTAAGCATCCCAAGTTTACAAGTTAAAATTCATTTAGGTCACTGCAATACCAGGCCGATGTAGGCCAATCCATTTTCCTGTACCCACTTCTTAAGGTAAACGAACCGAAAGTCACTGTACTTTAAAGTCGCTGCTAATTTGATAGGACAAAAAGTCACAAATAATTTTTAGACAATTGTTAAAATATATTTTGAAATATTTTCTTTTATTACAAATATTCATTTTATCATTGAGGAAATTGCTCTTAAACCTTGATATATGAAAATGTTACATTTTAATCAAGCAAAGGGTATATTTATTGCAAAGATGAAGCAATTTAAGTACCAAGCCACTTTGACATTTTTTGTTTTCATGACAAATATTTTATCATTATTGATATTCATATTAAATTTTAATAACAAAGTTGCTTCTTTTAAACTGTCATTTTTTAGATCCTTGATGTTTTCTTCCGAAAAGTTATTGTTGCAATCCTCTCTTCCGATATATTTCTTCCTCCTTTTGGTAGCATTTTGAAGAGTTGAAAGTTAAGTCCAAAATGTAAAATTAAAATCCAAAATAAATAAATCCCACCGCTGCCACCATAATGTCACGGAGCTGTTGTAAGGCACTGGCTTTTAAGACTGTGTTCATATATACATATTTATTATAAAAGTTCACTATATATATACTTTCATTAGATTTACATTGTTAATACAGAGACACGTCCATTCTCTTTCACTAACTTATCTTCAATTTCCCCCGCATCTACACATTCACTCACTTTGATCATCACCAAGGCCTTGGCTACTTTTATGACTTTCTCACACATTAAATCGTCATTCATTTCCAGACCACACAACTATAGGGACAGAATATAAACAAACAGAGACATAAATTCTACGTCTTCTAAGTATAAATGATTACAGTTACAACACAGCTGCATTATACATTAAGTTTAACGGTCAGTCAGACAGTTTGCTAAAGTTCACTAAAGCAATAAATCTACAAATACTTAACACTCTTTAATAAAGAAAATTAATGTGGGCAATTAAATACCTATCTTAGATAAGAAATAAATATGCAAAGTTTCACCCTAGGACAAAACTTCAAGAAAATACGAAAAGAATATTTTCAAAATAACTGTTTTCTTGTTCAAAGAAAAATAATTTCAAAATTAAAATGTGACTTTTTGTCCTACGACGTTCTGTCCTACGTTCCTTCTGAATACAGACATTTCGTCCTCACACTGGGGGTACTCTATATGGTTTTGTCAACAGGTTGAGAAGGTCCTGAGAAATGGCGTCCTCCTTATGTGGTAATAACCACTGTGCCTGTACCATGATAATTTGACCACGATACTGAGGAAAACCATCAGGGGGGTCCTGTTTGGAGTCGATCATGACATTCAAGTGATTGGAAAGAACGTGACGACGCACGTTGCGTGTTGCAACATGAACGCACTTGGACGTTTTGAACCCTTGCAACTTATCTTTGAGGATCTGTAGGTGGCCTATTGAAAGGCTTAATTTCTGTCCCTATCGAGCACGCCCTCATTTTCCAGGGGCAGTCCAATAAAGAAGTATATCGCTGTTCGAAACTCTACCCCCAAGGGTGACTTGGGAATGGAAATATGGTCACTTGGTCTTCTCCCGACTGGCAGTAAAACGCTTGACGAAGTAGGGCGTCCGTTTGGCTGTGCGGGATGTATTAAGTTCGCAGTCACGTCCGGTCAGAATGAGGACGTTAAATCGGATTTGTCGTGTTAAGAGAGTGCCACGCTCTTTGCACGTTAAGAACCCTTACAACAACTCTTGAGAGCCCGTAGGTTGCCTGTTGTAAGGCAAAATTTCTGTCCCTATCCAATATACTCTCATTTTCCAGTGGCAGTCGAAATTTTCCCGACTATCATCCCTTATGGCCTCTATTATGACAAGACCTTCCTATTGTATTTATTGTGAATTTGTTCTCGTCCTGAAAATGCATGAAATATTTGCCACTGGACATTAAGCAACCAACAATCAATCAATCGAAACTCTGAAATCGTAAGAAAATAACAAATCCGGTTTACAATCTAAAACTGAGGGAAACGCATTAAATATTTCCCCGACCATCATTACGAATGGCCTCTTTTATGACGAGACATACTTATTGAATTTTTTCATTAACTTGTTCGTCCTGAACATGCATGCAATATTTGCCACTGAACGCTAAGCAACCAACAATCAATCATGTTACAACAAGACAACCTCTCACTGGACAGTACCGGTCCCTCTGGCTCGCTACCCCTGTCATTTTCTCTGTTTTACTCCTTGGGCATACATAGTTTGCAGGCTCAGCTGCTACCTAGACTAGGTTAACAGCTTTTGGGATTTTGGCGCTTCTCTCACTTTAAGTGTATCAACCAGTTTGGTTAGTTCGGGTTAAAAAAGAGACTTCGACAAGCTTGGCCTCTGGAGGTGTCTTCTCCATCCTGTGAGTCTAGAAGAACATCCTCACCACCTGCTCATCTACTAGGGATGGACTTCAACTATACATGATTGTTTTAATCAGACTCTGAAGTGTAAAAAGTACATTGGTTGGGACTTGATAAGTGTCATTTGGTTTTTGCTCTTTATTCGATGAAAACAAAGCAGTTCTTGATTTTTCTGTTCTTAGCATCAGCGAAAACTGCATTATTGCACCATTTCCTTCACAATGCGTACCCCTTAACATAATCGATTGCTTCATCAGAATCTATCGCTAAGTCCAAGGTTGTGAATTTGACCATTATCGTATAACCTTCCTCAACTGTGATGATGTACTAAAAATTTTGATTATTGCAATAGTCTGAAGGATAATTCGTTGATGTAAAACTTCCTACTGGTCCATTAAAAGTTCCTCCACACGTACCTGTGCTATCACTTAAATGCAGAAGTATTATGTTTTTCAAACGTTTGCAATACAGAAAGCTTTAAGATTCTTTTTTTTCTTTTATAGATTTAAGGAAGCGTTCTAATCTTTTGTTAGCATTAGAACGCTAAAAATACGAGACAGTAATGGCTAACTAAAACAGAAGTATTTAAATTTGGAATCTTAGTTGTGTCTAAATAAGGCTGAGTTTATCTATGCCTGGAACAAGATATCGTATAGCGGGTTATTTTCGCGGGTGTATAATTTAGCGATTTTTATTGAATAATGTATATGCAATATTTTGGCGGATTCAAAACTTATATCTATTCCTTTGCATGAAATTCAGAGAAAAATTGACACCCAGCGAAATTAATCCACTATACGGTAATCTTAAGTATTTCAAATAATTCATATTATTGACGTTAAGCAATCATCAATCAATATAATAGATCCCAAATTGCCACACTAACATCATCTAAATTTTAGAGATGGGGTACTGCTTTGCATTTCACACATATTACCGTATACCTTTGCGAATGTCGTTCCTAAGTTCTTTGTTCCATGCTAAACATCAAAAGAATGTTTGATTTCAGGGACTTATTTTTAAATAAACAAATGATTGTCAAATGTGAAATGTATTGCAATTTGCAATAAATAGTAGTTAAATATTTTTTAGGTGTTCAATTACCTATACTATAACTAATCTGTGAAGTTATATATATTTTAAAGTTCGTTTCTAAAAGCAGCTGATCGTTGGAAATCCAAATTAGTGGACCTAGTTTACAAAGTGAATACACAAAAATCGATATTTCCTACTTCAGGTTTACTGTTACAATGTAAAAATGGACGCTGTGTATCAAAAGACTACAATTATGAAAGATTATCGTTATAAATGAATGTGTAGAAGGTAATTCATACAACTCTTACATATATAAACGATTTGTTATGCGGTTTATATGAAAATTACTCCGCATAATACCTGAGTCGCGAATGACAATATAAATATTGCTGGAGTTATGAAATACAAAAATGATCTGCACAAACTATTTGCATTAAACAACGTAATACATTGTATCTCGAAAGTAAATTAAGTTAAATAGCTTTGGCACAACACTGTCAAATATAGAATTCCGTCCGCGGAATTAAAGATGAATAATTTTACATTTATCAAGCTTTTTGTAAAAGTTAATCATGAATTCAATCAATATTAGCACTAACCAAAAATAAATCATTAAAATGAAAAATTTAATTAACCTCTTCCCTCAAAATCTTAAAGAAACATTTCTTATTCATACAAACATAGACATGCGCATTAAAATAATATTAAATTTTTAAAAACAATGTTTATAGAAATAAAATGTTTATCAGTAGTAAAGTTTTCTTTTCATTGGAAGTGTCACTACACTTTTAATTTTCTTTGTACACATGTTTTCATTTTCTAATTTCTTTTCAGCTGACTTCAACTCTTTCTTTAGCTCTTTTTTTTTCTCTTTTCAATTTTTCTATAAAATTTCCAAATCTCAGGCATTCATATTTGTGTCTTTTCTCCAATTCTTGTATTTCCTTCTTGTGGAATTCTTTCCTGTATTTTTGCTCCATTTCTTTTATTTTGTTTTTAAGTTCCTCAATTTGTTCATCCCTTTCATCTACATGTACATTTATCTCTACTTCCACAATGGCAACTTCTTCCTTTCTGCTGGTGATTTCTTCATCATAATTTGGAATGAATTCTTCCTCAAATTTCTCTTTAATTTCTGATTTAGTGTTGAAGGTTTAATCAAGGTTGTTGTTTTGATAAAACTGTCACTACCAATCTTTTCGTTATATTAGTTATATTGGTTTGCAGACTTTTGAAAGGTATGTACAACAGAATCCTCTCTGAGAGGTTTTCCTGCCTTGGCATTAGCATGATGTCTCCATTTACCCTCAGTAAGTGCCTTAAAGTTGCAGATATTGCATAGATAGGGAATTTGGCTGTTTGGAGTATGTCTAAACATAAAGTGTTGCACAGCTCCTTTCTTGTTTATATGTTCAAAATTACAAAGCCTACGCTGCCATACTTTGGTTCCTGTGACGTGTGACATTCTATAAATAAAATAAATATCAAAAACTAAAAAAATGTTTTATAATTTACAGATTTGGTCCAAGACCACAATTGTCGTCCACGAATATAGTCCCTAGTGTTGACAGTGGGTTACTTGCCATTAATTTGTTTACCCCTTTTAAATTTATTTCTCCATGGTTAATGCCTCAAATTGCAAGAAAAATGGGGGGGGGGGGGGGGGGTTACACTGATGTTTAATGCCTCAAATTGCAAGAAAAAAAAGGGGGGAAATTACACTGTAATTTTTTTTTCTCCAATCTCACCATGATATAGTTTACAATGCGGACAATAAATTAATTCGTCAGGAATAGTACCAAAATGAGACAAATGTTCATTTGTAATGACACCAATTTTGTAGTTGTGGGTGACTCTCTTACTCAAATGAGGTAGCTATCAATAGCTATTTGATCATGATCTCTGTCCCAGCTAATTGCTGTATTTTTGAAAGATGTGTACTCCAAAAGATATTTATTAAAGTTGTCATTTTCAGTGTCTGCCTTTCTCCTGACAATGTTCCCAAATTTTGATGCTGTTAGGCGCCCTCTACGCACGTGTTTACAAAGAGGGTATTTATGTTGCTCTCTTGTAGGCCACGTTTGGTTCTTAATTTTCAGATACATTTTACACATAAATATTTGAAATGGATTGATGAAATTTGCAAAATTATTTGTATCCCTATGCTGAGTAAATTTTAAAGTTTGTCAGTTTCATAGTAATTAGTTCAAATATATACTAGTATATTATATATCAAAAATTGATAAATAAATAAATTAATGTGTATTAATTGATGTGTGGCTATCAACAATGTTCGTCTTGGGGAGATGAGTTTTACTGTGATATAATGGAGGAGGTCGGACTTTATCATCACGTCGTCTTTCTCCAATGACTTCACTAAAGCTCATTAGACGCTTCTTTCTAAACAACAGATCCTCAAATAATTCTTGAACATAACCTAAAAAATAATAAATTGTTAATCTACAAAGTCTACAAACAATTCTTCATGAACATTATATCAACTCTAAATTTGTATTTGCTTAAAATGACACCCGAGATATAAGTTTCTGACAACAAAATCCTACATAGTTATCTAAGGTACCAGGATTATAACTGTTAATATTTTTATGGCGCATATGTAAACCAAAAAAACTCCTGGGATGGAAATGCATCTCTAATAGCTGTCACTACATATGATGGAAAAATTCTTCTATTTTTCTTTCCAAGTTTGTGCCAAACCCATCTTACAAATCTTCTGTATGCCAAGTATCTATAGGTCCTTCTGAGTAAACTGGTTTTTTATGAAGAGTTGTCTCATTGGCATACCATACCTTCTTTTCTATATTAATATAACTTAATAATTCATCTATAAGTGGTCATTTCTATATTAATATAACTTAATAAATCATCTATTAGTGGTCATTTCAAATTTGGTAATTTGTTTTCTGCACTTGTATCGCACCAAAACGAAAACATATATCTGATTTGTTTTAAATAATCATTTAATAATTTTAATAATCCACTTTAAATTATCCCCCACATCTGGGGTCTCTTTATTGTTCATATCCCCATCTACTCTGCTCTGTAAAGGTCTTCTGCTTTTGGTGGAGCATCTATCTAAATATGTCCCATTCAATTTGGCTTTGTACTCTTTGAACTTGGAAGACTGCCAAGAGGGTTGATGGGTTGTAAAACCCTCTTGGCATTCTTCATCTGAGGACAGTTAAACTGGTTTTGAAGCCTCTGTAATCTTGACCTTCTTAAATGCACTTAGATCATGCTTTTCAAGGGCTATCAGTCTTCTTTTTGCTTTCTGGAAAGAAAAAAAAAATGAACATATGGAAGTGTAACATTTAAAAGATTCATTTAGTAAATACAATTTTCTGTAAGAATTAAAAATAATGTGATGTTTGGTTACGTACAGTACTGAAACAAAGAATCGGGTTTGTATGTTGATAATTATAATACATTAGTCATTATCATTAGATTAAGGATATCAAAGAACCTCAAGAAATCATTTTTTGTTAATATCAAACTTAGTTTAATTTTGGACCCTTTGGATTTTAATGTAGATTAATTTAAAAACAGGAGCCAAAATTAAAAATCTAAATACTTGGATTGATTCGGCATATAAAAGAACATCTATAATTCATTTTTTTTAATGAAATCAAACAATGTTTTATTTTAGGCCCTTTGGACCTCATGTGAACCAATTTAAAAAAGGCCAAAATTCTAAAACTTGAAACTTTCAGCATATTAAAGAACCCCAAGAATTCCAGATTAAAACCCCATTGAAATTGGTCAAGAAATAAACAATTTATTCAAAGTTTAAGTATAAGATAAGTATTGTTTTTGGCCCCTTATTCCTTAACAGTATGGGCCATAACCCCCAAAATCAATCGCAGCCTTCCTTTTTTGGTATGGAACCTTGTGGTAAAATTTCAGAAAGAGCCATACACTTACACATGTTACACACAGGTTTTTTTCTGAACACATAGAATAATGCTTACTTTGACCCTTTTGGGCCCCTTGTTCTTAAACTGTTTGAACTAAAACCTCAAAAATCAATCCCAACATTCCTTTTGTGCAAACCGGATTTCAATTTCATAGAGAGCCATTCACTTAAACTTAAGTTATTGTCAGGAAATTTAGTTTCTTCAGATGATCCTGATGTTGACGACGACAACGTGATACCAATATACGACCGTTACATTTTTGACGGTGGTATAAAAATTTAAGATAATTAAGAAACTCTGAAATATAGCTCATTGTTTCTTCATTGAAACCAGAATTAAATGGTGCTTGTACACTGTTAATTCTAAAATCAAAACTGACCATCCTGTCAGCACAATAAGCTAAGGATTTGCACGCTTTTCTTACTACACCAAATGCTTTAATTTTTCTCTGATCATTTTTTTGCAAACACAATCTAGAAACTGTTTTGTCAGACAAAGGATTGGTCAGGGAAAGATGGACAGACATAATAATTATGGTTATTTGGCCAAATTGTGATATAAATGTGACAGCAGTTTTGTGATTGACACAGAACTGTACTACATCAAGGAATTGACAGTAACACAGCCTCTTTATGGTTTACTTTTACAAATTTGACTTGGATGGAGAATTAGCTCATTGGCACTCATACCACATCTTCTTTAATATATCTAGATAATTGTATGTAGATTGTAGGTTGCAAATTATTTTTTTTTACCTCTGATTCATTTACATGTAACATTAATAGTAATTGTTTTCTCTCATTTTTATATTTGCAAAATGATTACTTTTAAAACCTATATGGCTAAGAAATCATACAGCTTAAATAATTTGCGACAAATAATGATAAAGAGCACAATAAAATGGGAACCAAGAAAGAACTTTATAGTTTGACCATATATGGTTATATGTCTAAAACAATTGACAAGATTGCAAATATTTGCCACTGGACTTTAAGCAACCAACAATCAATCAATCAATCAAGATTGCAAAGACCAGGAACAGCCGTATTGAATATGTCAAAGGCCAAGAGTGTATTTGTTTATTTGTTTCTTAGTATTTTTTCATTTAAATTCCTTTTTATTTCGATTTTCAGGAATTAATTATATACTAGTAAGCTGATTTTATTTTTATATACTAGTAAGCTGATTTTATTTTTTAATCCTTTTGTCTATGTACTTCAGGAGCTTGCTATTGTGTTACATGAATAAATCCTTCTTAATGGCATATGTCATGTCTGACAGCTATTGTTCTTATGTTTACCTTCTGTTTCCTTGGTCTCAGTGAATATAAAGCTGCATCCTGGTTTAAACTTTCTACACATTTGCTTACATTTTCCTCTTTATCACGTTAGTGTCCCATCCAACCTATGAATCATACATTAATATCAAGAATATATAAATTATTACTTACATGTGCAAGTTGAAAAAGCCTCTGTCTTCTCTGCTTCAAGCTTTATTCAGTATAATTTGTACAAATAGATGGTACTGGAGCAGATGTAGTGCCACAAGTGGGTACATAACTAAAAGAGACAGAACTAGGTTGTTCCAACGTAGAAGAGCTAGTACAAGTGGGGGTAGAACTAGGTTGTTCCAACGTAGATGAGGTGGTACAAGTGGGTACAGAACTAGGTTGTTCAAACGTAATATTATAAGGGGGTGCAAAACTGGAAGAGGAAGGAACAGGAATAGAAGATATACCACTGTTCGTGCTGGTGATAGTAGGCGAAAAGCTTGCAGGAATAGAAGGCAAGTGGAATCTGCTCCTGAAAAAAAATAATAATGGATTTCAGGAATGTTGCTTGTCTAACAAATTTATGCATAACAAAAATATACAAATGCAAATGTAGCAATAAATATATAAATGCAGGTTGAGATCTCACAAACATGTTTAACCTATAATGGTTTACTTTTTAAATTGTTATTTGTATGGAGAGTTGTCTCATTGGCACTCACACCACATCTTCCTATATCTATTTTAACCCCGCCGCATTTTTGCGTCAGGAGCCTCTGGCCTTTGTTAGTCTTGTATTATTTTAATTTTAGTTTCTTGTGTACAATTTGGAAATTAGTATGGCGTTCATTATCACTGGACTAGTATATATTTGTTTAGGGGCCAGCTGAAGGACGCCTCCGGGTGCGGGAATTTCTCGCTACATTGAAGACCTGTTGGTGACCCTCTGCTGTTATTTTTTATTTGGTCGGGTTGTTGTCTCTTTGACACATTCCCCATTTCCATTCTCAATTTTATATTCTAATATGACGTTCGTCTTAAGCTTTGGGTACAAAGCCATGTTCTAATTCAAATAGAACATGGGCTGCACGTGATTGACGTCACAATTGAAATTGCAACGTCAGATGAATTTTGAACAACGCCAGAGATCGAAATTGACATTTTTGTTGATGTTGCTCGCTAGGAAATTAAATAAAAACATTCTAAAAGTAAGTTAAAATGTTTCTGTTCTTCTTTTATTGATAAACTGCTGATTTTCTATAACGTTTTTGGTTCATGAAATCAAAATGGCGACATTCCGAGCGTTTACTATAGGTCCGCATCGAAGTGAAAAAGTTCAAATATTCCTATTAGAATCGAAATAATTCTATCCTGCCATGCTCTGTGCTCCTTTTAACATGGGTAGGCATTATATTTGTAAACATTTAATACCTCGCTAACGCTCGGTATTAAGATATTAACAAATATAATGCCTACCCATGTTAAAAGGAGCATAGAGCATGGCAGGATAGAATTATAATGCCTACCCATGTTAAAATGAGCATAGAGCATGGCAGGATAGAATTATTTCAATGACGTTTCCATTACTTACTGACTTTATGTGAACCATCTTTTCTAAATCTTTATGATAAAGATCTTAAAAGGAGCATTGTGTGTCAATAGTTATCAAAGGTACCAGGATTATAATTTAGTACGCCTAACGCGCGTTTCGTCTACATAAAGACTCACCAGTGACGCTCATATCGAAATATTAAAAAGCCAAACAAATACCAAGTTGAAGAGCATTGAGAATCCAAAATTCCAAAAAGTTGTGCCATATACGGCTAAGGTAATCTATGCCTGGATTAAGAAAATCCTTAGTTTTTTAAAAAAATTCAAAGTTTTGTAAACAGGAAATTTATAAAATATCAAATTCATGTTCAGCATTTTGACTTTATCTCAATTATAACATACTTATAAATTGTAAACAGGAAATTTATAAAAAATCAAATTCATGTTCAGCATTTCGACTTTATCTCAATTATAACATACTTATAAATCATTGCCTTTACCTTTATATTTTTGTTTTGTGAGTCAAATCAGTAAAGGAAATTTGTTCTCCCCAAGTTGCAGCATTGCTTCAGTTTCGATGTTAGAAATTCTTCCTTTTAATAACTGACCATGTCTATCATATGCTCAGTTTTTCATGTCTAGTTTTGTTTTATCTCACCTGTAACTAACTCTTTTTTTCTTTGCAGGAGGTTCAGGGGCGATTTGGTAATAATCCTGCACAGACTCCATCAGCTCGTAAACCTACGAAATTGTTGCTATCTTTTGGCCATCTAGAAAGACCGAAGACAAAAATAAACATTTTTATGAATAAACAAAGGGCAATTCCATAAATAAATAACCACCAGTCCTTTTCTGTAACAAAATTAGTTGTAAGTTGTAAGTATTGTTGATGAATAACAAACAATTTCACTCTAACATTTATTTCTGTACAAAGGGCAACAATACTACTTGCTGTTCATTAGTTTAAAGGTTTTAAGACTAAAATTATAAAAAGAAAAAACAAATGAAAAATGGGGTGTACTTTAAACAAATGATTAAGCTGCAGACTGCCAGATGTTACTAAGAAGATCATACATGCATTTGCTTTCTTTGTTAGTGTGGGGTTGTTGTTTTTAAAAGAAATAAAACAAATAAGGAAATTTATGCTATAATGATAGTTTTATACTCAATCAGGACCATGAAACCATCTTAGCTACCCAAGTATTATGATCTAGTCCCCCACTCTCCATCCTTTATAGAATAAGGCAACATTTGTGGTAACATTGTTGCGCCATCTATCGATTTGGTTGATAAAAGTTACACCCATAACATTATTCTTGAACAATGGAAGCACTTGAACAATCTTCAGTAGTAGCATCCAGAGTTGACAAACAATTGCCATGCATGATCCTAAAATATATGTTGACGTTCCAACATTTGCGCAAGAAAAATACATAGAACATCTTTGAGTTTGTTAAGAACATTTAAAAGTCACTTAATATGGTCATATGTTTTTTTTAAGGGGGGGGGGGGGGGGGGGGGGTAAAGACTTGTGGCACAATCAGCCAGTGGCAATAGTTTATCTAGATTTTCTACATTTAAATGTTATCATTTAAAGGTTATTTATGATTAGGTGCAGCCACTTATGGAAAAATGTACCATTGATATTAAGAACTGCAAATATAACTTACTCTTAGGGTGATTAAGTGATGCAAAAGGAACACTTGTGTCTTTCCACCACTGTGGACAATTTTCTGGATTGTCAAAGAAATTTTTCATTCTCCCTGTACCTAAGAAATACATACAAAAACATTAAACAAGTAATTTTTAACTTCTTGCTACGCATTTTGATTTGTTACATTTGTACTACAATTAGATTTTAAGGTATATTTGATTTATATATTGATTGTTGTATGTTTAACGCTCAGTGGCAGGAATTTAAATCAATGCATATCACGACAATATTAGCATTTAGTTTCCCTTTGTTAAAGGATTGATAAGTTATTGAGATGATAAAACTTTAGTATATTTCATTTATTATATCAACACGTCTTTGCACGAACCCAGCACAAAGTTCTACAACACATGCCAGTTGCCGTCTTGGGTGACGGTACAAGGAACCAATGACCCTAAATGTTTTCAATTCTTTCATGACATGCTCAACATAAACACGCCTGCTCTTGTGTAGTCTATTAAATTTTCTCATCCTCCTTTTTTCTCTCGCATCTGCCCGAAATATTTCGGCAGCCTTATATGACACGATAAGAAGGGGAGTGTGTGGGTATATGCTGTCTCCTAAAATAAAGTACCCCGCTGGAAAGTCTAAAGGTAAACCAGGTCCAATTGGTCCGAGTTGCTGATATGTATGAGCGTCATTTTCAGGTCCAAGAAAGCCAGAATGGATATAGCAAATATTCTTTTCATTGTCAATTATCACCTGAAAAATGAAAAAAAAATATGTATTTACTTTTTTAAAACAATAGTTTTCATATGGAATTGAACATTTTTTCATACCAAAGTAACCATAGTACAATTTTAAGATTTCAACCAAATGGTCATTTTTCAATCTGTTCGCATATTCTTTTTAACAGGTGAAATGTATACATTGACCAGTAAGCAGCAGGGTCAATCAAGTTCGAGTACAATAAATATCTTTTTTTTTTCTTTCTAATATTGTTAAATTCATTTATAACTGATGATTGCTTTCCTGAGTTCAACTCCAGTGCAATACTGGCATACTCCCAAAGAAATACTTCTGCTCTGGAGTCATCTTTTTTCAATTTTTAGGTGGCCAACTAACGACTGCTGGAATGGTAATCAGCGGGATGACTTCTTCTTGGTTCCATTCTCTTCTTACAGCTGGGAAAAGTGGCATGCCACCTTTCCCAAGGAGTTTCCTTGCCCGTTCACTTGCGGTTATGTTGTCGTTGAGAGTTCTACAATCTTCGCCCTGATCTTCTGATGCCTCCAGTTCCATTCTTTTACTTTCTTCTTCCTGTTTCCTCTGTTCTTCACCCTTAAGTCTTATTTCCTCATCCTCATATCCTGTTTCTGTTTTTCCTTTCTCTTTTGCTCTGCCTGCTTAAGTCTCAGTTCCTCGTCCTGTTTCTATGTTTCCTGTTTCTTTTGTTCTTCCTCCTTCCGTATCTGTGTTTCCTGCTTCTTGAGTTCTTCCTCCTTCCGTCTGATATCCTGTTCCTGTTTTTCCTTTCTCTTTAGTTCTGCCTCCTTTCGTCTGACTTCATCGTCCTGTTTTTGTTTTTCCTGCTTCTTTTGTTCTTCCTCCTTCCGTCTGCTTTCCTCCTCCTGTTTCTTATGTTCTTCCTCCCTCCGTCTGATCTCCTCCTGTTCCTGTTTCTGTTTTTCCTTTCTCTTGTTGTGCCTCCTTTCGTCTGACTTCCTCGTCCTGTAATTGTTTTTCCTGCTTCTTTTGTACTTCCTCTGTTTATGTCATTTCCTCATCCTGTTTCTTGTCATCCTTTCCTTTCTTTATTTTCTTTGCCTTTTGTTCCTGGTGGTTAGTCTTCTTCTTTCTTTTCTCTACATTTCTCTCTCTTTTTTTCTCTGTCTTTCTATCCTTCTTCTGGCTTGTTGCTTTCTCTAGAATCTCCGGTTCTTCATTGTCGCTGTCGTCTTCCAAAATAATATCAGATGTTGATGGTGTTTTCAGTGGTGAAAGAGGATTTGTGACGGCTTTTGTCTGTTTTCCTGGGAATAGTTCATCTGAAGTTTATATATCTGTTATATATTCCTCTGATGTTGATAGTTTCCTAGCTACTACTGGAGTCTCTATAGACTTTAGTTTACCGTCTATAGAGATAGAGAAGGTATGTGATCCTGCATATTTTATGTTTACCAGTGCTGTCATCCTTCTTATCAGAGCGTCAAGCATTTTTTGGTCTCTAAGAACCAAGGCATTCAAATGGATCATATACAATCTTATAGACACTCCAAGGTCCAATTTGAAAATGGCTGTTGAGTCCACAAGTCTCAATGTAAGTTGCTGGAGGGCCAACCCTTCATAGATGGTGGGGCGTGTAGGTGAATATGACCCATTTGTTTTCTCCGACTCAACCTCCTCTTCTTGCGTACCTCTATATAACATATGTCAATATCGAATCAAAATCTTGAAACATCAGCAATGGTCATGACATGGTAGTTACTTTTGTTGAGTATACTGACTTGATGACGAGCCTGATAGGTTCAAACATCAATGATGAATTAATAGAAGAACTGAAAAAAATGAATTGCATGATGTTTTAAGAATTGTTCATCTCAATATTCTTCTTTTTGTCTCCTTTTTTCAGAACCAAATGGTAGTGCCTCTTGTTACCTGTGTTGCAGGACCCCACCTTATCTGGTAACTTATTCTTAATCTCTTCTTAAGCTATATAATTTCTTGTTACCTTGATTTGTAAAAAGTTGTAGTGTTATATCATGTTTATAGGAAATATGCATGTCAATTCTTTAACTCAGACTTGCTTCTAATCTATATACAACTAAGGCCCATTTAAAAGGTGAATATCCAAAATTGTCAACACAAGAAGGTTATTTCATTTGAGGGCACAGCCTGAAGTGAAATAACTTTTAAGGGTTGACAATTTTGGATATTAATCGATTCTTAGTGGCCACAATTGTTTTATTATACCGAACTAACAGCGGGCTACCAGTGTAACGTGCACGCTGCCATTTTGTTTATTTACGTCTATTCGTTTTGTATGAAAATTAACTGAACTATTCCATGTCACGTGATAATGTTTCTGACTTTCACCAAATAGAATTGTATGAAATATATTTTGATAACTATTCACATCAGTAGATGAGGAAGAAAGGGTTATTTTTTATGCTTTTATTTTCCTCACAAAATGAAATAAAAGTTGTTTTATTTGCACTTATGACAATGTTAAGATTGAGGATAACAGTAATTGTTATTAAACTATATCATAATACCTCTTTTGTTGGGTTGTTGTCGTTTGAAAATAGGAGTAAGGTTTACCAGTTGTCTACCCAAAAGTGGTTGAAGTATTGTCGAACATGGTGTTGACTTCCATTCATTCTATCAATTCATTAAAATACAACTGAGATTACTCTTAATAAAATAATTGTATTCTCTTTTTTCTCTCTCTTTTTGATTGCTAATTTATATAATCAACCACTAAGATATACAATTGTCTACTAAATTATAGGGTTGGTTGTTAAATTGTTCACCAAAAGTTTAATCCTACTTAGTTGCTTTAAATTTCATTTCATACATGTATTAAACATATTGAAAATATTTATGTTCTATTAAAACTCACCAAAAACAATCAAAAGAACGCTTTGTAATGACAAAGCTGGTGTTGGTATGGTGGTAGTTGTGGCAGCAGTTGGTCTTTATGTCTGTGCATAAGTTTCATAACATTTGGTTGAGGCAAAGGAGATTTGAAAAATTCAGCAATTTTTCCATTTGTAAAGGGGCATAACTCTAAAACGGTTTAAGTGACGCCACTGAAATTTAAACTTGATCTGACAGTTTTGTGGTAATAAGACTTTTGTATAAGGATAGGAAACGGGTTAAGAGGATGAAGCGTAAGTGTTCATAATAATGAAATTATTACATACTGAAGATGACCAAAATATTTTCAGTTTACCTGTTTGACTACGAATTTCGGTAAACGGACAGAAAGTCACAGGACAAAAAGTCACAGGACATAAAGTCACAAATTTGATAGGAGAAAAAGTCACAGGACAAAAAGTCACAAATAGTTTGTTGACAATTATTTGAATATACAAGAGAAATATCTTGAAATATTTACTTTTTAATACATATATTCATATCAAAGTGTAGGAAATGTGTCATTATACTTGAAAAATGAAGATTTATTTAATTTTGATCATGCAAAGGGTATATTTCCTGGCACCATGAAGCCATTTAAGTGCAAAGCCACGTTGCCATTTTGTTTTTTTGAACAATTATTTGATCTTCTTTGATATTTTTTGGATAAATTTTGTTTACAATGTTGGTTTATATACAATAGTTTAAGAAAAATACAAAAATATTTTTGTAGAAATAAGTGTTTTTTATTCAAAGAAAATATTCAGAAAAAATGTATTGTGACTTTTTGTCCTGTGACTTTTTGTCTGTGACTTTTTGTCCTGTGACTTTCTGTCCTACATTCCGAATTTCTTGTATAATACATGTCCAATTTTTCATCCTCTTAACCCGTTTCCTATCCGTTGTAAAATATTGAAAAGATAAGTGAGACGTTTTCTGAATCATACGATTGCATACAATTTGCTTGTAGATTAAACGGAAGCAGGACAAGTCGCCCCACTGGCAAGTCGCCCCACTTTTTCACCAACTCGCCCCACTTTAAAAAAAAACGCCCCAACCTGGATCACCAACTCGCCCCACTTTTTAAAAAATCGCCCCACATGTGAAATTGGTTAAATCATGTTTAATATTACTCCTGCCAACTCGCCCCACTTAATGGAAAACGGTAATATTTAGATATAAAATTAAAATATAAAAACTCGCCCCACTGAAAAATAATTTTCCTATTATTGAAGAATAACTGTTTTTTTTTAAGATTAGTTATTTGCATAACAATTGAAAAGAAACCTGTTAATTGTATCATAATGCAATATATCGTGGGCATAGGACATTTGAGCGAAAAAGAAAAAAGCACATAGGGTCATTTGAGCGCCGACTTCATAGGACATTTGAGCGCCGGGATATTAACCTTACCTGAGTTTTCAGACAGGACATTTGAGCGAAATTTTCCCTGATAATTTTACACGAATTAAGATTTTTTTTTAAAAGTAAGAAAAAAAAGTAAGATTTAGTTATAAATATTTTTTATTTTATTTCACACCCGAGTAATTCGACCGGTTCTGGCTGGTTTATGTAAGTGAAATCCTAAGTTGATCTCTATTTACCAATCAATTCTACTATAATTCATTGGCTATGCAAATTTTCTTTGTTCTAAAATTCTTATATATATATCTATTAAGTGAAATGTCCCTTGGCACTTGAAATCTTAATACTAATAATACATGTACGTGTTAAAATGGATATTATTTTGACCGAGACTAATAAGGGAAAAAGAAGCCTTGTTTGTGACAGTTTCCGATATAGAGTGGACAAAACACTAAAAGGAGAAGAAATATCCTGGAGATGTACAGTAAGTACCTTTTTTTACAAATTTAATGTTAATGTAAACTACTTGTTCGTCTGTTACGCTTCAACTTCCATAACTTCTTTTAATTTTGATTTATATCTATATCATTATATGTCTATCTTATACCTCCTTTAGATTAATTTTTTAACACATTTGAATATAAGCTACCACATATAGGGTTAGGTATCAAGGCTCCATGTTGAAGGTCGTACTGTAACCTATATAACATTGTTAGGTTGATTTTCTAGGCACTTTACAATATTCATACAATACACTGTAAAAATTGTGCTTAGAGCCTAAACATGTTTAGGAAAATGTTTAGAAGCTAAACACATAAATGTCTGTGGTGTTCCCATTCTAAACATGTTATGAATTTCATTTCATTTCATTTCATACTACATCTTATTTTTATGTCTTGCAATAGCAAATGAAAAAGCATTTAAACACTTCAATTGTATTTGTCCTTTCAATATTTTTCAGGCAAAAGGTTGCAAAGCAAGACTGAGGACGGATTGTACCGGAACCGTTATAATTCAACAGAAAAATACTCATAACCATGATACCAGTGATCGTGACAATGAACGTCACTTGCTGCGGGTACGATCAAAAAGAAAAGCGGATGATGATATTGCTCAACGTCCTTCAAAAATTATCCGTACAGAGTTACAGAACATGGATGAAGCAAATCTAAAGTCTGAAGACATTGGCAGCGTTTCAAAGGCTATATATAGAAAGAGGCGTAAATCTCACCCTGCACTTCCTAAATCTAGAGAGGAAACACACCAATCATTAAAGAAGATTAATATTCAGTCAAATAAATTTGAAAATTTTGTGCAGTTTAATGATGAACAAACTGGTATAATTATTTTTACGTGTCCAACCAATCTTGAATGTTTATGCAGTGTGCCGGAAATTTTTATGGATGGTACTTACAAATATTGCCCAAAGTTCTTTAAACAGTTATATACTATTCATGGCTATAACAAAGGAAATTATGTCCCTCTTGTATTCTGCTTACTTCCTGGAAAGTCTGAAGAAATTTACGTGAATTGCTTTTCCTCAATTGTCAAGCTATGTTCCGATCAAGGTCACACACTTCAACCGAAAGCAGTACACGTCGATTTTGAAGAACGGGTAATGAAAGTTATGAAGGATTTTTTCCCGTCTATAGAGATCAAATGCTGTAGGTTTCACTTAGGCCAAGCCTGGTGTCGAAAAATCCAGAAAGTTGGACTTAGTCAACAATACAAAGAGCTTGATTCAGACATTAGTAAATGGCTTAAAGGGATTTTTGGGATAGCCTTTTTAGCTCCAGACGAAGTAGCCGACTGTTTCGTAGAAGATTTTATGGCCGTTGTACCTAACGACAAGCCTTGTATAGAATTTGCAGATTACCTGACTGATACTTATATAACAGATGAATCGTTATTTCCCCCTCATCTCTGGGCCGAAGTTCCATCCTCGTTAAAACGTACTAACAATGGGCCCGAATCATTTCATGCCCATTATAACGAGCAGTTCTATCACAGTCATCCATCACTTTATATTTTCCTTGACACTATTATCAAATTGCAATCTGTGACTTACATAAAAATTCGGAGTTTGAACATTGATGCACCGCAGAGCCGAACAGAAAAGGAGAAGGAACAGAATCTCCGGGATTTGCATTCGAAATACTGCCAGCAGGAAATTACGAGGGATTTTTATGTCAGAAGCCTGGAACTAGAAATAAATATTTAAAAAATATCTTTAAATAAACTATTTCTAAAAGATATTTATTACAAGGATTTTTATAGCGCCTATCTAATAAACTTAAAAAATTATTAAATTATTACCTTTACAATGTAATGTAGAATCATCTGCATATAAATCTATTAATGAATTTTCTATATTAAGTGGTAAATCATGGATCACCAGCGCATTCTACCAAATAGCAACGTGGTGCGTATTCAACCAACCAACAAGAACCAACAACGACGTAGAAGGCTGGCACAGACGCCTCAACAAGAAGAACAACGACGAAAAGCCAGCATTCTATACCCTCATCAAGAAACTGCACGAAGAAGCGCAACTACTACCAATCCAGATTAAGCTAGTGTCCGAGGGTAAGCTTACTCGCTACCAGCGCAAGTAAGCCCGCACTAACCAGGCCATTCTTTTCAACATGTGGGAACAGTATATTGCAGGCTCCATATCAACAAACAGACTACTACGCCAGTGTGGTCGGGTCAACGGCCCAGTCGTGGAAGCAGACAGCTATTGAACTTTCAAATGACAATTCATGTATTCATGTCTTCATGTTCTTGTTTCTCATGTTTCTAGTGCTGACACTTAATCTAGTACTTCTTTGATGTTATCATGCCAGTGCTTGTCATAATTGATCTAATGAATGTTTGTTTAAAATGTTATTGTTATGCATACTTATGTAGATGTGCAAACATCTGAGAATAAAATTATGTAAAAACACATGATTCATGACTTATTTTATAGAAAATTGCATATATTACCATGACAAACACGTCACAAAAATGCTGTTCCTAACCTTTTATCTGTTTTATTTCAACTATGCAGAAGAAAAGAACAAAAAGAACAAAAAAAAAAAAAAGGAAGCCTTTCAAAAATTCTCATAAGTGGGACCAATTGGAAAGCCAACACACATTTCAGTTTAATTATTTTATTCGTAAGTGGGGCTAGTTTGTAGCCTTTATCTCTATTCATACTTGTACTATTCATAAGTGGGGCTAGTTGACATTCACGTTACCGAAATATTAATACTCACTTCTTACTGCTATATTAAAAAAAAGGAATAATATAAGAAGTTTCTATAAGGTTTTCAATGGGATAGCAAATAAGTTTTACATGTGACCTTTGGCAGCCATAGTGACTGGATGTTATTGTTTTATAATTTAATTTGGGTTTTAAGCTTCCCAAGTTTACACAGTTTTTGAAATGTAATTAATTAAATTACAATTACTTTACTAAAGTAATGAATTAAATTACAATTACTTTACTAAAGTAATTAATTAAATTACACATTACATTTCATCATGATATTTTTAACAATATTTTACATGTATATATAATGCATGTGTAAAATATTCATGTAAGCATAGTTCAAGCGTTGCATTTGATAATAATTTAATTTACTTATTTTAATGTTTTGTCATTTAGTCTGAATCTGTCTGGTCTGAAAACAGTAATTGTAAATAGTCTTTCGACATAAGCTAATGTGCTAGATATTGCTTGATCAGAACATGGAAGTTTTATGATTAATAGAAAATCATCATATTGATAGGATTGAGAGGGAATTTGTTCCAATTAACTTGCCATTACATCAAGGGGTATTTTGATATATCAGAAATGAACTCATTTGAATTTAACATAATATGAATAAACATATATAACTGAATTAAAAGTATTTTTTTATTTTACTATAAAAATATTAAAAAGTGTGCTTGTCACAATATTGAAAATAATTTTTAGTGCATACAATGTATATAATTAGTCCAAATATTAGCAATATTTTGCTAATTAGATGAAATACATGTAATAGTGGCATTGCACCTGGACATTTTAATCTGATTAATTGCTGTTTGTTTTTACAGCTGTTAATTTTATTTCTATTTATGTGTATACTTATTTGACAAAATGATTTTAAATTCTAAAAAAACTGTACAAGAAAGATGTTTTACAGTGACACATTTTTTTTGTTTATGTTTAACAAGGTGATTCATTACTTATCAACCTATGCAGTTAAAAAAGATATTTCTTAAAAACTGAAAAACACTTATACATTGTATATGATTCTCACATTTTTTAAATCATAAGACTATTAAAAAAAATCTGTAAGTCAAATAAATGATAAAAAAACTTCAGAATAAATTACAGACTTCATATATTAAAAAAGCATGTTATATCAATATTTGAAAAATACATATAATTTTTCATTTTATATTATTAAACACAAATCCTTATCTTTAACACCATAAAAGTACATGTAATTGAAATGTAATTCAAAGTAATTGAGCATTATATGCTTTTTTCAATGTAATTAAAAAAAAATGCTCAATTACACATTACATTCAATAACATGGAAAATTGTAATGCATTACACTTAATTAACATTTTTAATTACCCATCCCTGACATGAACACACTTGCACGTTAACCTCTCAATGGACAGTACTGGTCCCTCCGGCTCGCTATCCCTGTCATTTTCTCTGTTTTACTCCTTGGGCATATATAGTATGCAAGCTCAGCTGCTACTTTGACAGTTTTTATGATTGTGGCGCTTCACGCACTTCAAGTGTATCAACCAGTTTGGTTATTTCGGTCTAAAAAAGACTTCGGCAAGCTTGGCCTCTGGAGGTGTCTACTCGATCCTGTGGGTCAAGAAGAACATCCTCACCATCTACTAGGGATGGACGTCGACGATACATGATTGTTTTAATCAGACTCTGAAGTGTAAAAAGTACATTGTTTGGGACTTGATTAGTGTCATTTGGTTTTTGCTCTTTATTCGACGAAAACAAAGCAGTTCTTGATTTTTCTATTCTTAGCATCAGCGAAAACTGCATTATTGCACCATTTCCTTAAAAATGCGTACCCCTTAACATAATTGCCTCATCAGAATCTATCGCTAAGTGCAAGGTTGTGAATTTGACCATTATCGTATAACCTTTCCAACTGTCATGATGTACTTACAATTTTGATTATTGCAATAGTCTGATGGATAATTCGTTGATGTAAAACTTCCTTCTGGTCCATTAAAAGTTCCTCCACATGTACCTGTGCTATCACTTTTTAAAAATGCAGAAGTATTATGTTTTTCAAACGTTGGCGATACAGAAAGCTTTAAGCCCCTTTTTTTTATTTTATTTTTATTTTATAGATTTAAGGATGCGTTCTAATCTTTTGTTAGCATTAGAACAAATGGTTAAAAAAATAGTTTTGAATAGGAGACAGTAATGGCCAACTAAAACAGAAGTATTTAAATTTGGAATCTTAGGTGTGTCTAAATTAGGCTGAGTTTATCTATGCCTTGAACAAGATACCGTATAGCGGGTTATTTTCACAGGTGTAAAATTTAGCGATTTTTATTGAATAATGTATATGCAATATTTTGGCGGATTCAAAACTTTTATCTATACCTGCTTAACCCCAAGGGTGACTGGGGTATAGAAATATGGTCACTTGGTCTTCTCCCGACCGGCAGTAAAACGCTTGCCGAAGTGGGGCGTCCGTTTGGCTGTGCGGGATGTATCAAGTTCGCAGTCACGTCCGGTCAGAAGGGGGACGTTAAATCCGATGCCTCGTGTAAAGAGAGTGCCACGCTCTTTGCACGTTAAGAACCCTTGCAACAACTCTTTGAGGGGTCCGTAGGTGGCTATCCAATATACCCTCATTTTCCAGTGGCAGTCCAAATTTCCCTGACCATCATCCCAGATGGCCTCTATTGTATCAATTTACCTATTGTATTTATTGTGAACTTGTTCTCGTCCTGAATATGCATGAAATATTTGCCACTGGACGTTAAGCAACCAACAATCAATCAATCAATCTATACCTGCTTCATGTTTAGGAATTAACAGGGCCGCTAAGTTAACATCTTTCCCCTCCCAAAATACGTTTCTTTATAACATCAGAAACATTGTCAACATGGGGGATGCATTCTGATGGAACCCCGAATTCTGATATAGGGAAACGATACCCACCATAAAATGGAAAAGTCTGGCTACATGTAGATCCAGCTCCTGAACTGGTGCTTGGCCTTGGACCGATATCGTTGTTTCTCATTGCTGCGTAAGCAGTGCTCAGGTTGTTATCATCAACGCCAACGGTTACTGGTTTGTCATTGATATTAATTAATTTAATAACTGTCTGTTGTAAACCAAGCATCGTTCCTTGCATGGACTGCATTGGATTCAACATCCCTGTCATAACTTCATTGTTGTGATTACTGGCACTGGGCGCTTTGAGAATTCATGCGCGGTTCTGCTTCTAGCCGCATTACTTCCGCTGTCCGAAGTTGAATCTATTTGAACTAAGGGAGCTTGATTAGAGCTGGCAATTGTGTCTGTGTTCAAAGTAGCACCTGCATCAGAAGTAGTTGTATTTGGTGCATTGTCTGATGATGCTGATGTCTGTGAGGTGTTGCCTGGCATCTGTTGGTCGGCTGGGGCGATGTTCCTACGCGCGAAATTATCCATGTAGATTTTCTTGAGCATCTTCAGATAAATCCAAATTTATTATATGTTCGGATTCACTTTCATGCTTACAAGCTATACGAAATACTAAAATTAAAAACCCAACAATTCTCAAAATTTTATATGTAATGAGGAATTTAAAAATTCTTCTTAAAGAAATAATATTTCTATGGGTTCCGAGTCATGTTGGAATCCTTGGAAACACAGCTGTAGACCTTGAGGCAAAGAATGCCCTGGGTGACCCTCTATCTAACTGTGATGTACCATATACTGATTTTAAATCTAATATTAGAGAATATGTTTTTAATATATTGAAAAATAAATGGAGTAAAAAAGATGATAATAATTTCATAAAATTAAACCTAATTTAGGCAAACCTTTTAATAATATTATGTGCAGAAAAGATCAGTGTGTTATTACTAGATGTCGTATTGGTCATACTAGAAAAACACACGAGTATCTTTTAAAAAATGAAGATGAACCACAATGTGTTCCTTGCAACTGCAAGTATACTATTAAACATGTTTTAATTAATTGTATTGACTTTGCTGATATTCGTAAGAAGCATGTCAATGTCAATAATATGTATGATTTATTCAAAAATGTTCCATTTACAGATATTGTTGCATTGTTAAAAGAAATTGGAATTTATTATAGAATATAAAACTGTTATTATATAATTTATATTAAATCGTTTTTAATTATTATGACGATATTTTACTGTTGATTTTTATTTGTATATAATCAATTTGCTTTAGTCAAGAATTTTAGTATATTGAAGCACGTTTTGTCTTATTTTAAAAATATGCTTTAAATTGTAAAAATATTCGAATTAGCTCTCGCCGCGATATAGCCTTTTTGTGCTAATGAGGCGTAAAGCAACCAACAATCAATCAATCAATCAATTGAGCATGTTTTTTCCCAGAGAAACAGGAACAAAAATGTTAATACTTTCCAATTCAACTTTCAATTTATTAGCAGTCCAGTTGGCTGGGTCGGAACTGTCCCACTGATTAGACCTCTGTCTAAAACGAGGTGCACGGCGATCGGCCATTATCACATATAAATTAAAAGGTCAATGTGTAACACTATGCAGTGATCAAAAGTATTGAAATTATTTAACATAATTTCTAAATTTTATAAATGTATGTATTATTGTTAAACTACAAACGTGACTTTCTATATGTACATGTTTTGGCTTAAGGGATGTTCCAGTTGATGACAATTGTTTTTGTCATGCAGCAAAATGTGGTCATCGTATTTAATTAGATTTTAATAGTTTGGCTTTAATTGACCCAACGTTAAGTATATGAGACCAAAAAGTAATGGTCACTTTTTATAACCATTTTATTTGTGGCTATAGGCTTTCTAAAAGTAAGTACCTATCATAAACAAAATTCTTTCTAAATTAAAGTCACGTTCGTAGTTGTATAAAAGAATGTCTCTAACAAGACAGTTCAGATTGTAACTAGGCACTGAATAAAAATTAGTTCCTCTTTAGCCATTGGTTTTATAGTGCGACATATAGGGTTGTTTTGGTTGCCGTGATCCAGGGATCTTTACTCTTGTCAGAAAAGGTAAGACAAATTTTTGCATTTTAAAAACCGTTACTTTCTCACCATGGCTGAGCAAGAGGGACAACAATTTGGGGTAGCATTTCAAAATTTTTCACATCAATTACAAGGCTTATCAATAAAGTTAGGGGCTCAAGGGGTAAATCAAATTATTCCAACATTTTCGGGCGATCAAGCTGAATTCAAGAATTGGATGAAATCAATTGAGAAATATGCTATGTTAACAAACTTAGCACAAAACGATACTAAATTGGTAGCTTACCAGTCAAGTACAAGCTCGGTAAGCGATTTCATTCATAGATGGCTAAGGGACAACCCCAGGGGAACTTTGCCTCAGTTAAAAGACGAACTAAGCTCAAGATTTGCTGAAGTGACCGACTCTCAGCATGCTTTCGAAATATTAAATAAATTGAAACAAAAACCGACAGAAAATGTTCAGGTTTTTGCTGAACGTTTACTAACTTTGGCAGTCGCAATTGATCAATTTTTAACCGGATTTTTGTGACAAAAATGTCGGTTATTGATTTGGGGATGTACGGCGGGCGGCCGGCAATCAAATGTTGTCCGTGCATTTACTCATGAACCGTTCAACCAAAGCTTTTAAAATTTTAATATGTTATTACTGACAACTATACGAAGGTCAAGTTCAATAATGGCGATTTTGACTTTTACCGTTCAGGAATTTCCTCATTGTTAAAGGTCATACAGTGGCTTTTAGATACT
Source organism: Mytilus edulis (assembly GCF_963676685.1). NCBI lineage: Eukaryota > Metazoa > Mollusca > Bivalvia > Mytilida > Mytilidae > Mytilus > Mytilus edulis. The sequence goes on along the minus strand of NC_092354.1, from coordinate 69,114,794 downwards.
AATTACATATAAGATCATATTCTCATTGGCAAGGTAAATGATATACGACACACATTGTTATCTAATTTTAGTATTTTGATTTTCTTTAAAAGGGAAGATACAGCATGCTGTCAAATATTTAATACAAAATACACAAGTACATGTACTTAAACATGTTAAATAAATCGTAATAATGCACAATTTAACATTTATCAAAACTCCATATCAACTTCTAGAATTTCTGATGCAAGGTCATGGTCTAAAAGTCCAAGTGAAATGATATCATTTTCACAGAATATGAAAGAAACATTCTCTACTAAACAGTCCATGAATTTGCTGTCAAACGACAACTGACGATTGCGGCCTTCTTCACATAAGTAATCATTAAAGTCAATGAACTTCATAATTTTAATTTCTGGTTTTCGAATTGTCTGGCAATTGGATCTGATTCAAAATTACTTTCAACTGATATGTGTTTAGTACAGAATTCAAAGTCTACACAACAACCTTAAGTGCAATTTAACCGGCAATTACTGCAGGATTTGTCTTGTTCACATGGTCACCTTGTTCAAGAAGCATATATCATTGTCTAGCACAAAATATCTGTTTAATTCAAATCTAATACATTTCTTTGTTTGACACAAATTTTTCACCCCTTCATTGCAACGTCCTTTATCGGTATCAAATCTTTAGAAATAAATAAAAGATTGTGAAGGCCTGCTCGACCACCTTCTTGTGAAAATTGTTCAAGTCATCGGGGTCCTCCCCAATGAATTACTTTTTCAATGTCAGGTATAAGCCATTTGAAATCTTCTTTGCATACGGAATGCACAAAAAGAAACGGTGCGACCAAGTTTTAGGGAATCATCAAGCAGTGAAAACAAACACGTTGAGCAGAGTCCGGCTATTGCCAAGACAGTTGGGGGAACTAAGAAGACTATGTAACGTAACTACAATTTCAATACAATTCAAGAAGGACGTAATTTAGCCAAAGGCCCGTAAAATACCAGCATTTATAAGGATTGAACTTTCGTTAACCCCTAGGATGTTCAAACATCCAACGAAGAAAGCTGTGAAAGACGGTATAAAGTCTGGAGATTTGTAACGTATGTTGGTTCATTGATAGTTGGTTGCTTAACGCCCTGTGGCAGTTATTTCATGCATGTTCAGGACGAGAAGAAGTTAACAATAAATACAATAGGTAGGTCTTGTAATAATAGAGGCCATCTGGGATGATGGTCGGAGAACTTCGATTGCCACTGGAAAATGAGGGTTTATTGGTAAGGGACAGATATTTTGCCTTGCAATAGGCCACCTACGGACCCCTAAACGAGTTGTTGCAAGGGTTCTTTACATGTGAGATCGTGGCACTCTATTCACACGAGGCATCGGATTTAATGTCCCCATTCTGACAGGACGTGGCTGCAAACTTGATACATTCCGCACAGTCAAACAGCCGACGCAATTTGGCAAGACGGTTGGAAGAAGACCAAGTGATCAATTGTCTATTCCCCAGTAACACTTCCTTTTTTTTTAGCCATGGCGTTTTCAGTTAATTTCGATTTATAAAGGCAATATGTTGCAAGGAGAGTGCCTAACTCTTTGTTCGTTTACAATCCTTGCAACATATTGCGTTTATAAATCGACATTTCTGAAAAGTGCTTTAGTTGGATATACTGTGTGTGTGTGTGTGTTGCCGACTGGATATGGTAAATCTCTGATTTTTGAAGAATTGTCTTTCCTCTGTAACAGAGTTGAAATAGAAGTGTCACCCCTGAATTCGATTATGTATGATGAACAGTTATGCCGGTATGAAGAACTTGCCATACATTTTAATAATTTTTATATAAGAACAATGGAGCTAAGATAGCTTCAAAAGTCAAGTTTGTGATCGGAAATCCAGAACAATTTGTCAACGAGCTTCTTAAAAAAAAATTGAGTAATAGAATCGCTCATATAGTGGTTGAAGAAGCACATTGCGTGGTACAATGGGAAATATGCAGGTAGGTTAATGTAGGATTTCAATTATTTTTTTAAACCACCCCCTTTTTTTCTCATATTCATTTTGAACGAAAATAAAGATAATTTATGACCTTCTTGAAACGGGGTATCATTTATAAGAGTAGCAGGTAAGATTTGTCCAATTTCACACCTGGTGTCCGAAAGTGTCACGTGATTTTATGATATGTCCTATTCCCTGGGTAATCTAGCCTCCGCACTGAAAACCATGCCATAAAATTTAACCGAGTAATAAATGACACTTTATACTGATCGCTTTCTGAAAAATCATTTCCTGTTTTTTTTTTAATGGTATCAAAAATACTTGTCCGTTGTTGTTACCATTGCAATAAATTATACTTCGTTAATATATTTCACGTACAATTTTCATCTGCGATCAGCAATTTTCTAATTGTTTAAATGTTTTTCTACAATTGTTGTGAACTAACTTTTTTATCAATGTTAACATTTATGGTTTGTCCTACTCGTTTGTTTACTTCTCCATATATTGTTTTGAAGGTCGGCCATTACTAACAAACGTTTAGGCGACTTGGAAAGGGAGGCAGCATTGTGTCAACATTACCAAATGGCGAATGCGGGAATTTCAACATTAAAATAACACTCTTTATTTACGGCTTGATTTTCAATAAAAACGCAATATTTTTAGTGTGAATTAACTCTAACAAGAGTATTTACATTGATTTGTAAATTACTGCAGGATATTACTACCACAAATGACTAAGTTTCAATACAAAAAGGGGGAAGGGTTGGTTAAAATTATTTATTACTACCTTTTCTGCGTCTTCAGTTATGTTGATAAATGGAAACGAATATGTGTTGATAACTCTTAATGGATTAATCAATTTAGAAATAAGTTCTATAATTAGAGTTTAATTAGTATATAAGCCTTACTTATGCTTTAAATCACTGCTTTTTAAGCAAGTTATGAATGTCTTTCATTTGGTACAACTGCGGCACGGAGCCTTGTAATATACAAACATTAAGTACTAACGCAAATTTGCAGAAAAAAACATTGTCCTGCTGATATTCATGATATAAACATACATTCATTCTGATGTTATGTACTAAACATGTTCTTTGGTCTTTATAGGTCGCCTATTCTAAGCAAGACAACGTGCACCGGTTTATTCGTCAACTGATGGCTCTTCTACCTACCAAAAAGAGCACATTCCAGCAGCCTTCCAAAAGCTGTACAGGCTAACAACCGGATGTATCGCCTGCTAACCTACATTGAACGCAGATGGATAGACAGCACCTCTATCATATCAGTGCTTGGACTGTGTGTGAACAACCTATCCGCACAAACAACGACGTCGAAGGCTGGCACAACAGACTCAACCGCAATGCCAAAGGTGCAAGCTTTCACTTGTATGTCATGCTAAAAGTTCTCAGTCATGAAGCCAGGTACCTGCCCCTGCAGATCTAGTTGGTGTCGGAGCACAAACTTACTCGCTACCAAAAAGAAGCCAAAAAGAGAGCACAGTCAAAGTTGATGAAGCTTTAAGACAGCTATAGAAGCTAGCAACTTACAGTTACCCAGCTGAGGACATTTGATGCCCTTATCGTTGTGCTATCAGTTGACCAGTAAAATGAAATCTGTGAAATACTGAACAATTATCTATGAACTGTTATTGTTGTATTTTGTTATTATCATATTTGTCAATGCCATGCATATCAAATAAACTTGTTAACCTGAAACGTATCTTTTAAGGCATGAGACATTAAGATTATCCTGAAATATGATACAGGTTGACCGGAAAAGGGAGATAAAAAGACAACCTATATTTTTTTTTAAAATAAATAAACGAATATTGTACACATGAATCTGCGATTTGAACACAATTGTTTGTTAAAATCAAACCCATAAATGCCTTCAAAAGTTATTATTTAAAAGCGATCTTTTATAGGATATATATTTATAAAAAAAAATGACAAGGAATTGCAGAGTTTTGCCGTGCACTGTAAGTTGATTTACACCAAAACAGTGATATACGGATTTATCATATACTTAGACTAAATATCATATGATTTTTACTGTATGATTATAGCATTAAATTAACTTAAATTTCATATTTTTAAAATTGGTGTTTAGCGGGGTGATCTGAAAAGTTTATCACATGCTTCGAATGTTATCAAATGCCTTTCCACAACGTTATCGCATGGCATTCCGGTGATACTCGGCAAATTCCGGCAAATACACCTCAATGCTAAGTTTTCAGTGAAAAATAATACGAAGTAGTATACATAACAATTATTTGGATACTGGAAAGTATGATTGTGTAAATTAATAAAAACACAAAAACAAATATTAATTAAAAACAAACCAATTGTTCAGAGAACAATTGAAGGTCTTTCCACCAAAAACAATGTATTTTAATATGGAAGTTGAAAATTTGAGTCAAATGATAGCGGTCCGTGTATCACTTATCAATTCATAATATAAAAAAGTTTTCAAATTTTACATTTTTCGATTTTTAATCAAAATTTCAAAATATCAAAATACTGAGAAAAAAAATTGAAATTTTGAAACTTTAATCAAAAATTCAAAATTCTTAAATTCTAAACTTCGTTTGAAAATTAAGATATTTAAGCAAAATTTTAAAATTCTAAACTGAACCGTTTCGATCATTTCGATTTTTGAAAATTTGAAATTTTAGATTTTTGATTTGGTGAAAATAGACCATCTGAATCATAAGCGCGTTTGAAACTTTTTCGCGGGCTTTTATTTGTTACGCGCGCTTCAGAAACTCAGGCAGTGACAGCATGGCGGAATCACAGAACAAAAGCTTTATCCTGCATAAAGATACAAAGCGCCTGAACATTAATGACAATTACTTGAATACACAGAGAATCTCAGCCATTTTCCAGGTGATTATTGTTTCTTGTGCAATTTTTAATTGCTTTCAAAAGAGGGGGGTGTATGACAATGACACGATTTATAATAAGAAATGAAAATAAAAAACTTATTCCCACTTTACTTCATTCAAATGATAATTGATCAATACCAAGTCCTCCACATTAGATAGTCAATGAAGTAAATGCATAATTTATGACAATGCCGGCAGTGGAAAAATAGAAAGTGGGAAGGCCAATAACATTTTCTTTTCTCCGATGTTAAGTAGCAAAATCAATTTTGATGGTTTCTCATGATCCAACACGTATGGTATATATATTTCAGTTTTGGAAAGGGTTATGCTAAGGGAACATGAAAATAGCGGGAAAAGAAGTGTAGGGAAATGTGAATAATGTTTTCATCTCATTGCAACCCCACTGATTGATTTGTAGCTTTTGAACATGCAAGCAAAAGTTTCCGTTACACACCTTGGCCCATGCAGTACATGCACATGTTACTAAATCTGAATGATATATATATAATACGGTATAATTTATTTTCGAGAGGTAGCGAAGGCGTCACGGTAATATTGGATAATGATTTCTAAATAATTATAGGAAATCCTTATCCAAAATTTCCCTTTTCGCTACCTCTGAAAAATAGAGTATACCGTACTGTGTTTCGTCCATATTGGTGGAAAATTGTTATTCAAAAACCATTTATCATAATTTGCATTTATTCTTCCAAAAAACAATGTCAAGATTGTATAATTTTGCGGAAATTCCGCTATAAAATATGAAATCTTCAGTGGTTAGTGTTCTCGTCTTTAGCATAGGTCTTGAAGTTAAGATCTTTCATTTTATTTTAGTGTAAAAAAAAGTTCTGGACTTTGGTTGAGCGAAAAGTTAAATTTAAAACATTTATATCTTCAGGTAAAACCAGATGGTCTTTACTTGGAGGATGATATGAGCCGAGAAACCTTTTCTCCGAATCAGGAAATGTTTCCTGTTAACAGCATGCGGGACAAGGGTTCTTTTGCCGTGTATGGCACACCTTATGGCAACCGAGTTCCAAAGTTTTGGAACTTCCCGTTTACCCTCCATGTGGTCTGTTGGATCTGGCCAAGCTGGGCCCTCTTCTTCATTTACATGTAGGCCACAAACAGCTTTTCAGCATCCTGTAAATACACGTAGGACAAAAACCCTACGCAAACAAATACTGGTTGCGGATCTTACTGATGGGGAGCTCAAAGTGTTCAGTAATTATCTAAAAGTAAAGTTTATGCGACTAAACTACAAGTGAGAGGTTAAGTTAAGATACATATAGAACCAGGTAAAATGCACCATTTTCCAAAAAAAGTGTCAATACTAAGTAAGGAAGACATGTGATTTCCAGGATTCATTAAATTAATGAAAAAGGTTATGTGTATCTTAATAAATCTTTCTTTCATTAATTCGAGTGTATGTCTTTTGAACGTTTTCTAGTAATTTTTGGAAAACAAGAGAGTTATTATTTATACTTACAATGTTACAACAAAAATTGTTATAAATAAAATGACTAGTAGGAATCCAGTTGTGATGGTTTACATAAGATTCTTGTTTTATGTGCAAGCTGTGTATAATTTTTCCATTTTTGCCATTCATATACCCGGTAAATTTAATACATTAGCACATGCATGTTCTAGATAACACGAAAAATAAGACAAACTTAATCTAGTGTATGATTTGTTACCATTTAATCCTTAAGGTATTTTATCAGTGCATGAATTGCTAAATCATGTCTGTTGATGTACAGGTGGATGAGTGGAAGACACCCTCGTAAGGGTTGCGGCTGTACAGATTCCAGTTGGAATGTTACCTCTCTTTTTGTGAGACTATGTCTATTCAACCAGTGCCAGTCTCAACTGATGATTTTTCTCTATATATAGCATATTTGGCTCATTACAAGAAATTTCGTTTTTGTACTATCCAAAATTATTTAGCAGTAGTTAAGCACCTGCATAAAGTTAATGGTCTCAAGGATCCCATAACTGATAACTATCATATTAAGCATTTATTGCTTGGTGTTAAACGAGATATAGGTGATGAACCGGTTGGAACCACAACTGTTACTTCAAATATGCTACTTATGATAAAGAAGCCTAAACTTGTGTAGGCTTTATGACCTGTCCGTATACGTGGCATGCCTAATTGGTTTCTTTGGTTTACTCAGACCGGGCAATTTTCCATTCAAGGATAAGCATAATCCTATACTACGGATTGAGCAGATTGGGAGTATTGATGATGGATTTATTATAACTTTTCATAAAACAAAAACTATTCAGTTCCGTGAGAAACAGCTAAATGCTGTGATACCACAGATTACAGGTCATCCTCTCTGTCCATCCTCTACATTATACCGACTACTCAGTCTCCATCAAATATAAGGGTCGAATGGTCAGACACCTTTATTGTGTGAAAGTGTAATTAAATCATTTTTATGTGCACTTGATATCATTTGTAAATGACATTCTTGCCAATGTAGGTTGTGGTGATAAATTAACAGGACATTTATTTCGAAGGGGAGAGTCAACTTTGCCTTCCAGGCAGGTTTGACAGGGGTATGCATACAAGATATTGGTATGTAAAAAAGCAATCCTTATCTAAAGATACATTGAACAGGGCCTATCTAGCAAATCTGAAGCTTTGCAGAAATTTGGGGCAGCTTTACTTTTATAATGTGTTAATATTACAATTGATCTTGTTAGTAGGAAGATTTTTTATAAAATTTATACTTTCATTCTTATTATATGTATTTTTATATATATATATATATATATATTCTATCTTTCCCTTTGGATCATGAGGTAGTAGTGTGGCGTGGTCAATTACATCTAAGATTTGATGGTCAGTTCTTAATCAGTTTAATGATCTTTCATCTTGATTAATGTGACACTTTATACGATACATGAGTTGCACAGTTGAACTGCAATAGCACTTACAAGTTTATTCAAATAATCTAAGACCATTAATCAATGCCTTACATAAATTAAGAACAGATGTTTATAGCTCGATCTTGTGAGAAACTTTATATTGGTCAGTCGTTTTAAAGAGTTTGAAATAACAAATGGTTGCATTATATTTGAGAATGAAATAACATGTCGTTTTATATTGGAATTTATAACTGTGAATATTATCTATACATGTACGTGAACATTGTAGACTTAGTTATACATGCAGTTCTAACAGTGACTTTATGAAGAAAGATATGCGAGTGCTAGTTCCCTATATTTATATATAACGGGCAAGATGGAGTTATCGATCCCTGATACATATTCTCGAAATAATGACATGTAGATCCAAAACACATACACACACAATAAAGACCCCCCGTTACAGTAGTTTTCATATTCTACTTAAAGCAGATAGCTTATATTATGCCTTTTTGCTTTTTAAGACAAGCTTTATATTCATTGCTCTAATGTTATATGTGTAATTGTGTTTATTTGATACTTGTAATAAATTGTTGCACCCAGTACTCGTTTTATATGAAGTTCATAGTAAAGTAGAATTTCTGTGTAAATTCGCTTTTACGGAGATCGAGTCGGGTCCATTCCAGCTTAGGGTTGTTGTTTTATTGTTAAATGTAGTATAGCCTGGGGTCCTGGCTAATCTTGTCAGTATACCTTGCGACGCGCAGCTAGATTGGGCCGGATGCCAGGCTAAATGTAGTATGGCTGCGTCCAGGCCTTATTTTTTTATGGCAATATTCAAAGCAATTTTTATAACCCTTCCACCCACACCAATAGTATTATTGGCTGGTAGCTTGGTTTGCTTCTTCTTTAGCTTTAATAGTGCGTTTTAAATCTAATGTCTGTTCAGTTCTGAGCTGAATTAGCTTATGCTTTATATTTGGGAAGCTTCAATTTTCTTTTTAGTTTATATTATATTGCTTATTGTATTTTTTAAAACAGTTTTTATTATTATATTGTTATTTTGGGAGGCGACTTTCCTGATATGGAACAGTAATGTTTTCATGTGATTATATACTAAAGCAGAGCTCTATAACAGCTCATGTGGGGTAGTAGTTTTCATATTCTACTGATAGCAGTTAGCTTATATTATGCCTTTTTGCTTTTTAAGACTTGCTTTAAATTCATTGCTCTAATGTTATATGTGTTTATTTGATACTTGTAATAAATTGTTGCACCCAGTACTCGTTAATATCAATTTTATTAAATTTTAGTCCGCAATAACACTAAAGCATTTGACTGCACTTTTAAATAGCAGTCTACCAGTCATTATATAAATCATCATAGATTATATTAATGATTGTTTTTTATTGAGAACATCTGTATAACTTGTATTTCTTTTAATATGCAACCTATCTTTTGTTTGTGTTCTTTTTTGAATTGTTCATGAACATTAATAATGTGTTAACTGTTGATATTTATAGTTTTTTTTCCTTCGCTGTGAATACCACTGTCACTCTAATATAATTATAATCAATCTAACTATTGTCAGTTTATTGTCTTAATTTTGAATGTCATAACCATTTAATGTAAATGTGTTGTCTACATGAAGTTCATAGTAAATACTGTAAATGTCAAAGTTTTTTTTACCTGTTAATTGTTGATAACAAAAAACTTGCATGATTACGGTTCAAGATAAACCATGTGAATGTTTACATTTATGGCTAGGTGCTGTTCATTCAAAATACTATAATGGGTAAGAAATATATCTACAAATGTATGTTAAGTATGTATTTGTCTTAATTAAAAGAATCTGTTAATATTAGTCATCTTTTTGATATACTAAACCGACATTGAATGACAAAATTATTTCAATGAATACCTGTGTGACGTCAACAACAAAGGATAGTTTTGGTAGATTAAAATGCGCGAGTAGCGGACCTAGTGACTGACAAAGCTTATGAGGAATTTAGCTGACCCAGACTAGATCGAATGACAAGTTCTGACATTATATCAGAATGTCGACGTTAATGATTTAATTCTCAATGATGTGCATCATTTTTGACAATGGTAACCTCAATGTCCTCGAGGTTACACATTACAAGTAAAATCTCTCAATTCCATGGTCAGTACTTTGTATTGGTAGTTGTGAATAAAAAGTTGAAAGTTAATATTTTTTTAATTATTTGTTATATCAGTAAATGTATGCATTATGATGTTTTGTTACAGTTTGAAATAAAAAATACAAAGAGATAGAAAAAAACAGGGATTATCTTCATGATCAGGTTATAATTTTAAAAGTTTTGACATTTAGATGTTCCCGTGTATATTTGTTGACAGTCAACTTCCAGATGCAAGAACATTTGTGGTAAGGATGGCTTCAGTATGTACGTATAATTAACTGATATATCAAACACTAATAAAAGATCGCTTATCTTTATTAATTGTCAGTTAAGCAAACTCTAGTTTAACATCACAATATCAGTTTCTTTTATATAATGAATAACAATAGCAATTAGCTACACTATTCTTCTTAAAACATGTAGGTATTCAGATTCATTAATATTTTCATAGCAATGTTTTTTATCAAATAAGGAAAGAAGTAATCTCAGAAAATATGTTTTTCTATTTATACATAGGCATAACCATTAATTAAATTTTTTCCAAAACAGTTAATCATCAAGTATGCATAGTCCTGTTTTACGAACTTTATTGATGTATAGAATATGATTGCTACTTCGAATTTTTAGGTCAAAGTCAAACAAATTCCTGTATGGTGGTACCTGGAAAGATGTGCTGTAAATTAGTGTTATTAGTTTTCCTTCTTCAATTTACTATTTCAAAGTTCAGTTCTAGCGAATTCTTATAGTTTAATGTTATTCCTCGGATTTTACAGCATGTCAAGTTTCCATCTTTATCGGGATTTTCTAGTTCTATGTTTGTAAGAAAAAAATTACTTTCACATCCTGTTAACATATGTTTTATAAGCATGAATTACAAGGAGTACATCAATATCAACATGAAACAATTAAATATTTTCAGCATTGATACATATAATGTTGTTTTTTTAACACTAGAAGATGTGTTGTGATTGCCTTGAGAACTTCAAAAATGAACAAATTCCCTACACCATACCAAGCTAAACACATGTTTGACATCAAATGTAAAACAAATTAAAAGAGAAAATGGTTAAAATTTGTTTCATAAGGAAATGCATGTACATGTATGACTAAATGGATTGATGGTTTATACATCTTTTACTTGTTCTAATATCTAGGGTCTCGTAGGTGACATATTGCAAGGCAAAATTTCCGTCCCTACACAATATACCCTCATTGTACAGTGGCAGTCCAAGTTTCTCCAATCATCACCCTGGATGGCCTCTATCATTAGAAGACCTACTTATTGTATATATTGTTCGCTGGTTCTCGTCCTGATCATGCATGTGATATTTGCCAATGAAAGTTAAGTCACCGACAATTATCAAAATCTAATATCAGTCACTGAACTTCACAGAATTTCCGTGTGAAGCCCACCATGGTGATAGTCTTGTTTTAGTAATATGCAAGATCATTTGCAAATTATAGCAAATGCTACAGGTTACGAGTGTTCAGGAACAAATTTCAGATGTCTGACGTGACTTTAAGGATCACCCATTCTTAGAATTTTCTAATTCACCCAAAGTGAATTACATTTTGGGGGGTATTAATTTTTGTGAATTAATGAAACTTGTATTTTGTTTCTGAATATTTGATCGTGGTTTTGATAAAGCCTGCATACAAACCGTTTAAAATTATTTTTTGGCTTGATCATTTAAATTCATGATTTGTCCTTTACACAAATTAAAACACTAAATAATTAATCTAGAGTAATAAATGTGTACATTTAAGGAATACTATTACAAATAAACTCATCATAGATACCAGGACTAGATTTTGTATATACGCCAGACGCGCGTTTCGTCTACAAAAGACTAATCAGTGACGCTCGAATCCAAAAAAGTAAAAAAGGCCAAATAAAGTACGAAGTTGAAGAGCATTAAGGACCAAAATTCCTAAAAGTTATGCCAAATACAGCTAAGGTAATCTATGCCTGAGGTAGAAAAGCCTTAGTTTTTCAAAAATTCAAAATTTTGTAAACAGTTAATTTATAAATATAACCATATCAATGATAATCCATGTCAAAAGATAGCTAAATTTAAATGCGTGGACTCACAACTGCCATGATGTTTTTTGGACTAGAAATATGTATATATAGCCACATAGGCAGAGATATACACATATTAATTTACAGTGATTGTATGCTTCTAAAATTAGATTACATGCTGTAATTATACTGAAGAGATGAGTAGATGATCATTTATGTACACTAAAAAGAATACTTCGTGTATTGTATCAGAGATCCTTGTTTAATTCCTACGACAAGGTAACACCTCCCGAAACGAAAGCTCATTTTTATAAGATAGAGTTAGAGGAGGGGATAAGGTCTCTGCGCAATGCTAGGCGGTGTTTTGTAGAAGTTAGAAATAAAAAGTGCAGGTTCCAGCCCCGGCGCCGGGGAGGAAGTTACGAATCAAATCTACTCTAACATGGTTATGTTGATTTTCTAGGCACTTTATAAACAGGTATGTACATATACATGTTTCTTGTTCTGTCTTGCAGCTTCTAACGGATGTAGGTCTCTTGGGGACATTTCATCCCAATCTCACCATGATATGGTTTACAATGCGGACAATAAATGAACAGGAGTAGCACCCAAATGAGGCAAATGTTCATTTATCTTCATCTTACTCGAATGAGTTAGCTATCAGTAGCTATTTGAGCATGATCTCTGTTCCAGCTGATTGTTGCATTTGTGAAAGATGTTGTGTACACCAAAAGATATACAATAAGGTTGTCATGTTCAGTGTCTGCCTTTCTCCTGGCAATGTTCCCAATTTTGATGCGGTTAGGCACCCTCTACGCACCGGTTTCCAAAGAGGATATTTATGTTCTCTCTTGTAGTCATTGTTTAGTTTTTTAAATTCAAGATAATTGTTACACATGGATATTTGAAATGGATTGAAGAAATTTGCAAAATATATTCATCCCTATGCTTTTAAAGTTTGTTAGTTTCATATTAATTAGTTCAAATATATTATATATAGAAACATGATAAATAAATAAATAAATGTTTATTCCAAATTGATGTGTGGCTATCAACAATGTCTGCCTTGGGGAGATGAGGTTTACTACGGGATAATGGAGGAGGTCGGACTTTATCATCATATCGTCTTTCTTCAATGGCTTCACTAAAGCTCTTTAGACGCTCCCTTCTAAAAAACAAATCCTCAAATAAATTCTTAAACATAACCTAAAACATAATAAAATTGACTGGTCCATTTCTTACTTCAGTAAACCCGGCTGGAGGGGTGATGCATGTTGGTCTAACTTGATTGTTTTTAGCAGCTGGGTCTACAGGCTGTAGATAAAAATTAAGTTGAGCTAAATATTTCGCTTTTGAGTTCAATTTAACACATTACCCCCTTTTGTTTTGTTAAGATGAAACGATTGATGCTTAAGATTACTATAAAGAAACATTTAAGTGAATTTCTCTCCTTTTAAAAAAATAGTTTTTAGATAATTTTGTGAATTTATTTTTAAATAATGTAATTTACTTACCGGTTTTGGAAAGCATTTTTTTTAGAGTCGCTAAATTTCCCAAAAAGCTCGATGAGTGTTTCCATCTCATCCATGCCGAAACACATGTGCTCGGCTGCAGCACCCCCAAACTTGTTATGGTATAAATCCAAGTAGATGTATCCAGTTTCGTCATGTCGACGAAATGACATGGTCTTATTTCTTCCAAATTTTGTCCTAAAACGTGTTTCCCCATTTCTGCTACACACTTGTTGAAAAACTTGATGGGAAGTAGATTGGGAAGCCATTTTTAAGCAAGTGATAAATCTCAAAACACCTTTTAAGATTTATATGCGAAAAGCCCGCTAAAAATTATAGTTCAACACCCCTTTGTGGTTTTGAGCCATCCATAAAACGAAGACTATTGTGTTGAGGTTTTGGAGCGCCTATCGACATATTTAGCCAACAGTGAAGAACAAGCAATAGCAAAAAGTAATTTTTTACCGTCAGCACAAACAATTTGTAGAAAAGCTAGTCTAAAAATCTGTGCATATTCCTTCAATCCATCAATCAATATTCTTAGTTCTTTGTTTATAAATGTATAATAATTCAACTTTTTCCTAAGATTTGACACTGAAAACTCGTTTGCTTCAATGGAGAGACTGTATATTTTTCGAATTGAAGGTAGAATATAAGCTTTAATTACATCCAACCAAGTGTTTCTAAGCAGGTATAATTCTACTTTAACATATCGATGTCTCAGTAACCTAAACATTCTTTCGACTTCATTCTGTATATTGTTTGATTGTATAGATGGTTTTAAAGAATTTTCACGAATGGACTTCTGCATTTTATGGAGATGTTCTAAAAGTGTCGTCTTTGATTCATTAATGTCAACTTTTGTTCTCAGTTCAACACATCTATTTTCTGTCAATTTACTATGTCTTTGTTTAATTTCGATGGATCGTATTTTAATTTTTTTTTAAATATTTGTTTGCATGGCTTAAGCGAACGAAACACATTTAAAATGACTTCAATGAGTATTTGTAAAGAGGTGTTACTACATTTAAATTGACAGGATTGATTGACCTTAAATTGAAACAAAGTTATCGATCCTTGTCGGTACAGTACTGATATCGCTCGGCTCAGTGTAGTACATGGTAGAACTATGGCACGCCGTTTTTATAATTATTCAAATTTGAATATATCTTATTTATTTAACAAGATATCTTAATAAGTATTAAGATATCTTTAATTTTTATAAGATATCTTATTTAATTTGAAAGTAAATAAGATATCTCTATTAATTAATAAGATATCTTATAAAGTATATAAGATATCTTATAAAGTATATAAGATATCTTACTTCTTTATAAAGCTATCTTTTACATACATACTTTAGAAGATATATTTAAATATTAAATAAGATATCTCTATAAGTTAATAAGAGATATCTCTAAAAGTTTATAAGATATCTCTATTAGTTTATAAGATATCTTATTTAAAATGACATATATGAATAATTAAAACAATGAACGCTCTTACCGGAACTACACGGCAGTAAATAGATCATGTGATTGCACTTTCCAAAATGGCAGATGATACAGAGAAGAATCGGTTACTATTAAATATTCGCGATGTTATCCAGAAGGCAGACAGGTGTATTAAGAATGACGACCTTCGTCCAGAATTGGTTGTCCTGGAAATTAAACGCACCAAAGACATATTAGCTGTGTTAAAAGGTGTTTATCAATTAGAGGCAAACAAAGCTCGGGAAATCGAAGCCAGTCTAGATTCACTTCATCGCCAGTTAGATGTAAAAATTGCAGAGAAAAAGGAGGCTGTCAAATTTCAGGCACCACTGATAAGAACTGGTATATTAATTTTCTAATGTGGTATATTATATACGTTGTACAGTAACTAACAATCTTTTTCTCTCTATATTTTCCTGTTACTACCGTACGTCGGGGTCCGGGGGTGGGGGTGGGTACTTCTGACCACCATTTTGTGCCGATAGCACTTGCCAAATGATACCCTGTTCTAACCAGAAAATATTGAAAAACATAACCTGTTCACGACACACTCACAAACTGTATACCCTGTTTTAGACTATTTAGACTGCATAAGTTCTAGTCCTGTTCTAGACCATTATGATAAAAAAGCGACCCTGTTCTAACAGCAGTACATGAAAAAGGGACCCTGTTCTAACAGCAGTGCATGACAAAGGGACCCTGTTTTGCGTCACACTCATACCACTCAAAATATAGGAAGTAACCGCCCCCACCCCCGGGTCGGGGTATCCAAATCACCCAGTGTACCCAGATCGCCCACCCCATTTTATGTTATTGTCAATGCTGATAGGATTTTTTTGTGGGTTTTTAGATAGGCCTTTGTCATTAAGATAGTAAATCAAGATGCACAATGATTATTCATTCATCAATCGTCTTCTTCAATATAATTCACTTCCACAAGGCTGAACAGGGATAAAGACATGCTGAGCTTCTGTCTGCGTTTATTTCTTTCCTTACATCTAAATTAATATTCAGAAGCATTATTAACTGAATCCATAGACAGTGAATGACCTGATAACTTTGGATTTGGTCAAGAGTTATCCCTTAGAATGTTTTAACAGATTGTAAAATCAGAGGCTGTGTGTGTTTGGATATAGGTGCAGATAATCTGTAGGAACCTTGTTTTTTTAACACTTGCCATATATATTGTGTTTTTCATCTAATTTTTTGATCCATCAGTCCACCTAAGCACATCTCCTGAACGGTTGGATTGATATTAATAAAATTTTACAAAGTTATAGTACACTACATAAGGATTTGCATGAAGGAGCATATTTCTGCCTTCTGGTCTGAATTTTTTCAAGTGAGATAATTGAACTGTACTTAATATAATGTTGATTTGATGTTTTTTTTCAGATATATTATAACTCTAATGATTTTTTTCTACTCTGATTGTATAAAGCAAGCTAATTGAGTACAGTTATCTTTTTTGTTATCAAACTAAGAGAGATAACTCTGCTCATTTATTTTGAATGTAAATTGATCTGTATTTTTTTATTTAAAGTCATTAACAGAAGTGATACATCAATTCTATGTGAGAAACCTGAGAATGCTATGTCCAAACATTCAATCACAATACAAATTCAGAGCTGTATCAAGCTTGAATGTAGTGTCCTGTTATAGGGGATGGGGTATCCTTAGTGAGTTGACTCCGTTTATTCAATACGCTCATAATGCTTAACACTTTTCATGGTGGTCTATGTGCACTCTTATTTAGATTACTGTAACATAATTTGACATAGAAAACTTATTTTGATTCGACATGGTATAAACATACAAACATAAGTTCTTGAGAGCTTTCCGCAGAATAATTATTTTTTATTTGATATTTTTTGTAGATGATGGCAGGTTACCTAGAAGCAGACAACATTAAAGTACAGCGTAGAAGAGTTCGCAGCTCTCTGCGTCGTATTGACCCTGCATCATGTGAGAAACGCTGTGGAAAAACTGCAAAACGTCGCACATACTCAGTGCCTACACCTAATCATCTTTGGCATATTGATGGACATATGAAGTTAAACAGGTTAGCAATCAATCCAAGAATTAAGTGGATACCAATACTTATTTTTTGGTCTGAATTGGACTGGTAATTCCTTAAACACCCTAATCTCAACATCATCCATAGTTCATCACTTTATCATACTCGGTATATAGTCTCTATAAATATCTAGAACCCTATTGTTTTTTGAATGTCATAGGTCAAGGTTACAGTGTGATTTTTTATTATCTTTATCACCCTTGTTATCACTATAATCAACATCTGTCAATAGGTTTTGACCAAACTTGGTACATATTAAACTTTGTACATAATAAGATATAAAACGCTATTGCTTTTAAAGGTCATAGGTCACAGTTACAGAGTCAACTGTACATGGGGACAGGATGCCCTGGTGTCATGTTTTACTCAACATGGAAATGTTTTTGGTTTATTAAAGATATTATTTATAGATATGAAAAGCTGCTTATATTCTTTAATTTATCATGAATTTAACAAAAAATAGAATGAAAATCAGAAAGAAAATTAAGTTACCTGTCAAGAAGAATCTTTGCCACTTCCAAGTTAGTTTCCAGACGTAGAGCGGTCTATATCTCCATCCCACGATCATATTCATTGGCAATGTAAATTCTACTTTTGTTAAACTTTGCATTTTCCACTTTTTTGTTCCTTTTTCTGCCAGAATCCCTCAATTTACGCTGAGGCCCCGGTTTCATTTTCTTCGCTTCCGACATTTTCCTCAGCAACCATAATTACCGAGCATGCGCATAACGTTTACCGATTGAGTGCAAATCCGGGGTCATGGCATATGATTAGCTTCGTTGTCCGGGAAGCAAATGTTATCGAAAACAGAATAAAATGACGTTTTTTCCCAAACAACATCGTATCTTTCAAAAAAGTAAAGTATTTTCGATTTTTAATTGATAAATTGACACTGAAAACTCGTTTACTTCAATGGAGAGACTGTATATTTTTCGAATTGAAGGTAGAATATAAGCTTTAATTACATCCAACCAAGTGTTTCTAAGCAGGTATAATTCTACTTTAACATATCGATGTCTCAGTAACCTAAACATTCTTTCGACTTCATTCTGTATATTGTTTGATTGTATAGATGGTTTTAAAGAATTTTCACGAATGGACTTCTGCATTTTATGGAGATGTTCTAAAAGTGTCGTCTTTGATTCATTAATGTCAACTTTTGTTCTCAGTTCAACACATCTATTTTCTGTCAATTTACTATGTCTTTGTTTAATTTCGATGGATCGTATTTTAATTTTTTTTTAAATATTTGTTTGCATGGCTTAAGCGAACGAAACACATTTAAGGGAATACGATACAGTAGCAGGGGCAGATAATAACGTTTTTAAAACTGTCCTTGTTGTTTTCGCGAGGTTGGTAACCAGAACGTTGTAATTTCGCGATGTTTCTAATAAGAACGTTAACATTTCGCGACGTCGCTTTAGAATAAGTCATATTTCGCGGAATATTCTCTGACGTCATTAATTTCGGTTGCGCGAATTTCAAAAAAGTACCTGCTAAAAAAGTGGCCATGCCGTTTCTAAAAGACCGAGAAACCCACCGAAGAGCAGTGAGATTAAAGGAAATACTTGAGATGTACAAAAATAAATCAAATACAATTTTGCATGACGAAATTGATGAAATGGTGTTAGACACGGAAGAGAGTACTGACATGGAAAGACGGAAGAAGAATTGTGGAGCTTTTTAGTCTGGCACTGAATAACTGCCAAAACTGCACGGCCCAATAACACAATTCGGAACATAACGACTTGCAATAGCTAATTATGAGTATTGGTAGCTACTTAACGTCCAGCGGCAAATATTTAATTACACATTTATGACATCCAAATGTCATTTTAATGAAACTTATAGAAATGAGAAAACGTATTTAATGAGTAAAAATTTAACAAAATCTATTGTTATAGGGTGGCCGAATCGGGTCTGGTGTTGAAATCCATACACAAAAGTCATTACTACGGAGTGTTGTACAGCTGTGCAATATTTTTCATGACGAGAACAGTTATTTTCATTTATTGATAATGAATTCGAAGTAAATAATACTATCTTGAACTGAAAAATATCAGAATCAAAATAGTTAAGTTTGTGTCTTTTTTTCTTTTCTTGTTTAGAATTTGGCAGCCTCCAAGTTTTACGGAACATTGTCATTGTACATTGTAAGGCCAAATTCAACAGACTATCAATGAAATAACAAAACCGACTGCATGTGCGAGACCCTCATTGGTGGACAAGGTCGTATAACATCCCTATTCGTAAATAAAATAATAAAAAAGAGATTGTCTCATCCTGCTCTGGACTTGAAATTGGTACATAAAAAAAATTGACGATTTTAATTGATATTTTAAAAACATATTATATTGTATGTGTATGTAAAAAAACTGTCAATAAAAGTCCGTTAAAAAGATTTAAAAAAAAAATATTGGTGCCGTTTTTGGTTTGAATTTAAGCAAAATATTACCAATAGATGCAGAATTGTCACACGTTAGTTTGTTTAATTGGATGTATTATTTTTGTATATGAAACTGGATGTAATAGACCAAAACAAGAAAACGCACGTTCACATGCTGTTAAAAGGGTTTGTAATTAAATGGTGTCTTTTGGTATTGGTCATCATATTTGTATTTTGTTCATTGTTTTGTACTTAAAGCAAATCAGGCCGTAAGTTTCCCGTTTGAGTTGATTTGCATTTGTCATGTATAGGGGCCTTTTATAGCTTACTATGCGGTATGGGTTTTAATCATTGTTGAAGGTCGTCCGATGTCCTATAGTCGTTAAGCAATTTGGTCTCTGATTGAGATTTGCCTCATTTGTAATAATACCACGTCTTCTTATTTGCATGTATAAGCACGTCCCTATTATACTTCAATGTATTGAGAGATAAAAATTGAAGTATCGGCAAATTTACACTAATTGCAGACAGACAGATCAGAAAGTGTACACACGTTAAAACTCGTCGTATAATTAGACGATCGGACAGACGAACAAATTGTTTTCAATATAGCTCTACTTCTAGACAAACAAGTACGCCAATATTCATACGTATACGCCGTAAAAAAAGGTTATGTAACTTATCTATTGATAAAGACATCTTTCAATATTATTCTCTTATACCGGCTGCTGCACTTCCTATGAAATATTATATTACAACTTCATTTTCGGTCGATTGAGGCAATAATGGCATGAGTTAAATTGCACAAAACAGCTCTTATTATAAAACAAGAAGTACTGCTTATAATTTAAATTTGAAAGATGATTATCTTTTGAATGTAAAAATAAAATAAAAATCAAAGTACGTCGAGACCTAAAGTTGACGATACGGTATCGGTTTCGTCATTGTTGAAGGTTATACTGTTGTCAATTTAAGGTATCGCCTCACTTTATTTATAGTTGGTTCACATTTTGTGATGTCAATAAAGTTGTCTATCCTCTTACAGTTCATGAAGCAATTTAGAACTAATCTCGGACGGAGATGCACCTTTATTTCAATCAGATTTTCTTTTTTGCCGTACATCTGACAAAGCAATCTGCTAGAATTCTTTTTTATAGTCTTTTTTTTTATGAAAAGGTTCCTGTCCAAATTTCGTTTCGTAAATGTTTAGCACAAATGTTTTTTTTTCATTTTATGATTTACAATCTTATAAATTTTTATGATAAGTATCAACGCTTTGAAAAACACCTGCAAACTCGTGTACGGCGGGAACGCTTACACGACGTTGTTGCGATTAAAACTAAATTTAACGTAATTTAGCGCCATACTGACAGACGTCGTAAAAAATTAAGGTTTATGGCTTTTATTGAAAAAACAAGCACATGGACCCCAATTTTTTTCTTTTGCAATCGATCAAGTACTGTTTCAAGAACACTCCGCCAAAATTTCAGGAAAAAATCAACGATCAAATTTTTTTCTGCACTGCCGAAAAGACGCAAAAATATGTTCAATTTCTTTATTTCGGATATAGCAATCTAAATCCGGAACATTATGATTTGATTTAACCTTAAACTTGTTTCAGCATGTTGATGCCATGGATCAAGGGAATATTTTACAAAAAACCTGGTTAAGTTATGACTTTTCATTCAAAAGTATTGTTACTTTCTTTAAAAGTCATAATTTATGAAATTTCAGGGATTTTCTTCCAAATATGCAAATTTCGAACCAAATTATCTCAAAAAGTAAGTCATGAAGGTACTGTTTTCTTTGCATTTTTGAAAAGTACACATTGAAATTGACCTTCTATCAAAATTTTAAGAAAAAATCAACGAGGGATCTCTACTGTATCGTATGCCCTTAAAATGACTTCAATGAGTATTTGTAAAGAGGTGTTACTACATTTAAATTGACAGGATTGATTGATTGTTGGTTGCTTAACGTCCAGTGGCAAATATTTCATGCATACTCAGGACGAGAACAAGTTCACAATAAATACAATAGGTAGGTTGTTATAATAGAGGCCATCTAGGATGATGGTCGGGGAAATTTGGACTGCCACTGGAAAATGAGGGTATATTGGATAGGGACAGAAATTTTGCCTTACAACAGGCCACCTACGGACCCCTCAAAGAGTTGTTGCAAGGGTTCTTAACGTGCAAAGAGCGTGGCACTCTCTTTACACGAGGCATCTGATTTAACGTGCCCTTCTGACGGACGTGACTGCGAACTTGATACATCCTGCACAACCAAACGGACGCCCCACTTCAGCAAGCGTTTTACTGCCGGTCGGGAGAAGACCAAGTGACTATATTTCTATACCCAGTCACCCTTGGGGTGTAAATTGACAGGATTGATTGACCTTGAATTGAAACAAAGTTATCGATCCTTGTCGGTACAGTGCTGATATCGCTCGGCTCAGTGCAGTAAATGGTAGAACAAATTAAAACAACATGAAGTGTATATTCTATTTATAGGCAAAGGCTATTCCCTTTTATTCATTATTGTAAGTCCCATTCAAGATTTCATTAAAAAAAACTATGAAAGGAGAGGTATTACCGTTTATTAGGTGCTCCAAATGTATGGAGGAAGATATGAGATGGTTCACAGTAAAAGTAAAAATACAAAAAACATTTTATTTTTTAAGCTAAGGTAGAAAAGAAAAATATATTTATTTAATCTTTGATAAAAAAAATAATTTATTTCGTAAACCGGATGGAAAAAGTTGTGTTTACATAACCAAAAAAATCATGGGGTGGTACACAAACAATCTGGTTCTCGTCAGTATTTTGATGATAGCCTCATCTGCAGACAAATCATTGTATTTCTAAAATTCCAAAACATGTGTGGGATTAGTTGATGATGTGTCTTATGATATATATGAACGTAATTGTAACTATATGGGTCCTATGAAATACATATATTCAGGATCACAAACAACAAAAGTCATGACGATCGATTGACTACCGTTGGAGGCATCTTTGGAAATCCCAAGAGACAGTTACCTTAATAAAGTGGTGATAGAAGAGGGTGTTTCATGCAGCAATATTAAAACCCCACAACTTGTGCAAGTTGATGTAGCGGGTATAAACTGTGCAAGTTTGTTACCATTTTCATGTATTTTTTCAAAAATATATGCTTGATTCGACGTTATTACTTCAGCTCAGAATCGTTTTTACTATGTGAATGTCATGTCAACAAAATTTTGTTTTGTAGAATGATCTACATGTAACTGATGATACAACCAATACTGATGCAACCATGTATACTGACACAACCCACAAGACAGAAACAAGTGCTAAATTACAGAGGCCTAAGTTACATGTACAAACCACTTCACCACAGACAATACCAAGTAGTAATTTACCAACTTTGGAAGGGATAACTAGTGCTCCTACTGATAATTCAGAAAACCCTGAAATCAACATGTTCTCAGACCAGACTATGACAACAACAATAAATATTTTTTATTTACTTAAAAAAAAAACTGTAAGAAATAAATTTTTAGATTCATATGGTATGTTCGCTTATGTCTTGTTAAAAAACTTCATTCACTTTCAAGTACAAAAAAAACCTGTTATAAAATAAATTAAAAAGTGGAAAAATGTATGATTTCATCAAACTTTCTTTCTCCTGTATTAAAAAAGTAAAATGTAGATTTTATTTAGTTTTTTGATGTTGTTCTTGAATAGAAAAATACATACTCATGAATGCCTGAACTATTTTCTACTACCATTTTTGATGTATATTTATATATGTTTGATATTACTTAGTGTTTTACATGTATGATTTTGTGTTTTTTATTTTATCAGTTCCATTGATTTTGATATAATACATTTTACAGTGCCATTAGATTTTGAAAAAAAATTAAGGTTTCATTGAACTTTGCTCATATATCCTATATTTTGATACTCAGGGTAAATTTGTGGTGTTTTCTTATGTTTATGATGCAATATTTAATATTTCAGTATTCCTTTTTTAATACTAAGGTTTATTGTTTTCGTGCTTTATGACATTTTTTTGTCATATTCATGTATAGTGCCTGTTTTCTTTTGATGACCTGTAATGGTTATAATTAGTATGCATTTGTATTGTCTTTCAAGTTTATGTCTCAGTTAAGATGTTTAAATACTTGTATGGAGAAACAGTTTATTTTTTCAATACATGTGTGAGCATAGTGATGAATTTACTATGTATAAGACAAAAAGGTTGTTTCTATTTGTGTTAGTATTTAGATTGTTGTAGATACGTTTTAAAAGTTTCCTTCAGAGTGCCAGAAAAACCTTTATATATTAGATAAATGTTCTACATTTACCTTTAACCGGATTTTTGTGACAAAAAATGTCGGTTATTGATTTGGGGATGTACGGCGGGCGGCCTGCCGGGCTGTCGGTCGGCAATCAAATGTCCGTGCATTAACTCATGAACCATTCAACCAAAGCTTTTAAAATTTTAATATGTTGTTACTGACAACTAAATGAAGGTCAAGTTCAATAATGGCGATTTTGACTTTTACCGTTCAGGAGTTATGGTTCTTGAAAGATTGAAAAATGGAGTTTCCAGTCGTATCCGTGTATTTACGCATGAACTGTTCTACCAAAGCTTCCCAAATTTTAATATATTGTTACTGATGACAAAATGGAGGTCAAGTTCAATAATGACGATTTTGACTTTTACCGTTCAGGAGTTATGGTTCTTTAAAGATTGAAAAATGGTGTTTCCAGTCGTGTCCGTGCATTTTCTCATAAACCATTCAACCAAAGCTTTTGAAATTTTTACTTGATACTTTACAATATATTCATTTAAAATTCTTGTCTGAGTCAAACACAAAAGTGAGTTATTCAACATTCTGTAGATTGCGGCCATTTTGGGTGGTATTTCCAAATGAAAGTGACAGAAGCACTTGTCTTTGCAAGCTATGTGAGAATATTAAGTATATTGCTCATACCTTACAAAGATCAAATATAATTGAACCAGATGAATTAGAAAAAAATATTGATGGACTGACTTGTGATCAAGATACATATTTGCTGAAAAGAAGATGCATGTTTGGAACATGTGAAGTCTGTAAAAACAACAGGATATCTTATGATACATCTAAAGGAAATGACGAAGTTGAATTTAGTCAGTGGACATCAAAGATCGAAAAAAGACTGGTAAAAGAAGAAGAAAAGAACATCGCCCTTACTGCCAAAGAGACAATGGAAATGTCTGCTTCAGATCTGGTTAATAAATTTGAAGATGAGCTGGTCAGGTTTAAAAACATGTATTTACAATAAGAGCACAGTATGCATACTTCAAGAACAGAAAACAATCTCTAAACCAGGTGCTCCGCAGGGCGCAGCTTTATACGACCGCAGAGGTCGAACCCTGAACAGTTGGGGCAAGTATGGACAAAACATTCAAGCATGATACAGCTCTGAATTTGGATTGTGATCAAATTTTTGACATTACATGGTTTTTTTTTACACAAAACAAATGCCAAGATTTTACAAATCAATTAAAGATTTCTTCTTCAAACTTTTTAAATCTAAAATTAAATAGTTGACACAGCATAGGTTTATGACACAGAATGAATGTGGTCTAATGAACTTAAAAGGTTTTTTTTGCCTTTGAGCAAATCACTATGCTGTTGAATATTAATCCTCTCAAAAAAATGTTTGAAGAAATTTTCTTTTTATTTATGAAATCTGAAATGAGAAAAATTTACCCCCCCCCTTTTTTTTCACATCCCCGTTTCCCTTTTTCAAAACTGATATCAATTCAAATTTCTAATGGAGTTTGCAACAATAACTACTCATTTAAATACATCATAAAATATTAAGATGTAAAAAAACTGCTTGTTATCACTGAATGGTAAAGATTATTTAAATTTATCAGTTGGTAGTAAAAAGTGTATATACATTGTATATTGTATATAACAAAGATTTAAGTTGATTCTGGACAAAGAAAGATAACTCCAATTAAAAAAAATTCTTGCTATTGCACAAATAGGATATTTCTTGCTTACTATTCTGGACAAAGAAAGATAACTCTTATTAAAAAAAAATTTGCTATTTCACAATATTGTGCAATTAGATATTTCTTGCCATTGCACAATACTGTGCAATTGAAAAGACTTGCTATTGCACAATACTTAATATAATAATTTTAGATCCTGATTTGGACCAACTTGAAAACTGGGCCCATAATCAAAAATCTAAGTACATGTTTAGATTCAGCATATCAAAGAGGCCCAAGAATTCAATTTTTGTTAAAATCAAACTTAGTTTAATTTTGGACCCTTTGGACTTTAATGTAGAATTTGAAATTTGAAAACAGGACCAAAAATGAAGAATCTACATACACAGTTAGATTTGGCATATCAAAGAACCCCAAGGATTCAATTTTTGATGAAATCAAACAAAGTTTAATTTTGGACCCTTTGGACCTTAATGTAGACCAATTTGAAAACTGGACCAAAAAAACTTCAATAATCAAGAATCTAAGTACATTTTTAGATTCAACATATCAAAGAACCCAACCGATTCATTTTTTGTCAAAATCAAACTAAGTTTAATTTTGGACCCTTTGGACCTTAATGTAGACCAATTTGAAAACGGGACCAAAAGTTGAGAATCTACATATACAGTTAGATTCGGCATATCAAAGAACCCCAATTATTCAATTTTGATGAAATCAAACAAAGTTTAATTTTGGACCCTTTGGGCCCCTTTTTCCTAAACTGTTGGGACCAAAACTCCCAAAATCAATACCAACCTTCCTTTTATGGTCATAAGCCTTGTGTTTAAATTTCATAGATTTGTATTTACTTATACTAACATTATAGTGTGAAAACCAAGAAAAATGCTTATTTGGGTCCCTTTTTGGCCCCTAATTCCTAATCTGTTGGGTCCTAAACTCCCAAAATAAATACCAACCTTCCTTTTGTGGTCATAAACATTGTGTTTAAATTTCATAGATTTCCATTTACTTAACCTAAGGTTATTGTGCAAAAACCAAGAAAAATGCTTATTTGGGCCCTTTATTGGCCCCTTATTCCTAAACTATTGAAGCCAAAACTCCTAAAATCAATCCCAATCTTTCTTTTGTGGTCATAAACCTTGTGTCAAAATTTCATAGATTTCTATTAACTTAAACTAAAGTTATGGTGCGAAAACCAAGAAAATGCTTATTTGGGCCCTTTTTGGCCCCTTATTCCTAAAATGTTGGGACCAAAACTCCCAAAATCAATACCAACCTTCCTTTTATGGTCATAAACCTTGTGTTAAAATTTCATAGATTTCTATTCACTTTTACTAAAGTTAGAGTGCGAAAACTAAAAGTATTCGGACGCCGGACGACGACGACGACGACGACGACGACGACGACGACGACGACGCAGACGCCAACGTGATAGCAATATACGACGAAAATTTTTTCAAAATTTGCGGTCGTATAAAAAGGATGAGTGCTTGTTGCACATTGACTTTTCAGAAAACTATGTTTGTAAAATGAGTGAAGAAATTTAAAGCATGCATTTTGGCGCCTCAAAGAAACAGCTATCCCTACATACTGGAGTTTATTACGTTTCCAACTATCAAAAACCTTTTGCGCAGTTTTTGAGAATTTACAACATGGTCCTGCAGGGATTTGGGCACATTTAAAGCCAATTCTAAAAAGAATAAAACAGGAGAGCCCTGATTTTACCTCCCTTAAAATATTCAGTGACGGACCAACAACCCAGTATCGCCAGACGGGAAACTTTTATCTAGCTTGTACAAACCTTCCAAAATACGGCTTTCAAAACTTTCGCTGGAATTTTTTTGAATCTGGTCATGGTAAATGGATACCAGATGCTGTAGGTGGTGCTTTAAAGAGACATGCTGACACAGAAGTTAAATTGGTAAGGACATTACAAATGCAGATATATTTTTAGATTGTATGTTTAACAGTGGAGTGTTGGTTATTTAGTAACTGACAGAGATATACAAAAGGAAAAATACTACAAGCATCACAGTTAAAGCAAATTCCAGGTACAATGAAGTTACACCAACTGATCTTTCAGAAGGAGTATGAGATTGCTTACAGAAATATAAGTTGTACTTGCCAGGAACCAAGTGACTGCTCATCGTGTACAGGACAAAATTGAAACCACAATCGTTAGAATCTCCTTATGCTGTTGACCTGACTGAAGAAAATCGACCCAGTAAACCAAAAAAAGCAAAAACAGAGGAAATGACAAATACTGAATTGCCATTTGACATGAATGAAACACTATATTGCCTTAAGAATGTGAAATCACACAGACAGTTAAAGAGTAGATGTAGCCAACTTATAAAAGACCTTGGGACCTTGGAAAGTAACCCATTGATGGTTAATATCATGGACCAAAGAATGGAAGTTGATGCAAAAGCAATGGATAACTACCAGATGATGTTCCAGATATAAGGGCATTATTTCCCTGTAAAGTAAGTAGTGGTGGCAATTGTCTCCCATCATGCGGAAGTGTCTTTGCACATAAATCAGAATTTAAAGCATCAGAAATTAGACTAAGAATTGTAATAGAACTTGTCCAAAATGAACAACTGTACTTGGATAATAACTTTCTACTAAAAGGAACAACAAACACAAAATCATCACAGAACCTACCCGCAACATATGCACAATATTCAGACATGTATTTGCCTGGAATTCATCTGACCGAAAATATTATTAGAAGCATTTACCAAAAAGAAATAATGAAGATCAGATTGGATAAAACCTTTATGGGAATTTGGCATATACATGCCCTTTTAAGTGTGTTATGCACTCTAATATATTCAGTTTCAAAGCTGAAAAGTACTTTAATTTAGTGACACTTTGTGTGTGTGTGTTGCCGACTAGATATGGTAACTCTTTGATTTTACGAAGCTTTGTCTTTCTTCCGTAACAGAGTTGTAGAAGTGTCGCCCCTGAATTCGATTTTGTATGAACAGTTAGACCGGTATGGAGAACTTGCCATACATTTTAATGAACTTTTACATACGAACAGTGGAGCTTAGATAGCTTTAAAAGTCAAGTTTGTGATCGGAAATCCAGAACAAATTGTCAACGAAGAAGCTTTTCAGCTTCTTAAAAATAAATTGAGTAATAGAATCGCTCGTATAGTGGTTGATGAAGCACATTGTGTGGTACAATGGGAAATATGCAGGTAGGTTAATGTAGGATTTCAAATATGTTTTTTACCCCCTCCCCCTTTTTGTATCATATTCAGTTTGAACGCAAATAAAGATAATGTGTGACCTTCTTGGATCGGGCTATTAGAGTATCAGGTTAGATTGTACGATTTCACACTTGGTGTCCGAAGTTGTCACGTGTTTTTATGATACGTCCTGTTCCCTGGGTAATCTAGCCCGTAGAACAAGTTTCCGCATTGAAAACTATGCCATAAAATTTAACCGAGTAATAAATGACACATTAAACTACACATTCATTGCTGATCGCTTCCTGAAAAATCATTTCCTGTTTTGTTTTTAAATGGTATCAAAAATACTCGTCCGTTGTTGTTGCCAGTGCAATAAATTGTGCTTCGTTGATCTATTGCACGTACAATTTTCATCTGCAATCAGCAATTTTCTACTTGTTTAAATGTTTTCCTACAATTCTTGTGAACTAACTTTATATAAATGTTAACGTTTATAACTTGTTCTACTCGTGTGTTTACTTAAATTTTATTTAAAGTTGTGTGTTTAATTTTAAACACGAAACTCTCTGGAGTGTCTATTATCATAAGTATTTTTTTCTTCAGAAAAACTCATCAGTGCAGTGCTCACTATCATATCAGTATTGATAGTGAGGGGGTGAGGAGAAGGAAGAACAGGCAAAGACTGGGAAGAATTAGAACTTTTCTCCGCACCCCCAAGGCTTGAGACCAGATGGACCTCCCGGGTACGAATGGGGGTCCATGTCCAATGTGGGGCATCTTTAAACTGTATTGTAAATGTAACAAAACATTCGTTTGCCTAGTAATTTAAATAAAATATGATGTGCAGTTATACAAGAGAACCACAACGGATATTTTAAAAACTGCTATTATCCACGTGAAAATTTGGAAAAAATATGGGGAGAAAAAGGGGGTGTTAGGGGTCGGCATAAAAGCTAAATTCCAATAAATATCGTCTATTTATTTTATTTTATTATTTTTTGCAGGTCAAAGAAGAGATTAAGCTGTTTAAAAAGAAAAGAAAAGCGGCAACATGTTCTACATCATCAGTCAGTTCAGAGACTTTGACCTTACAGGATCAGGAATGCAAAACTAGTACACATAGAGAAAATAAGGGGACACGAGCGGGATGGGTTGGTCGGTGAAATACAAAATGTCCAATAAATATCGTGTATTTATTTCATTTCATTATTTTTTTCAGGTCGAGAAAGAGACCATACTGTCTATTGAAAAACCAAAAGCGGCAACATGTTCTACACCTCCAGTCATATCAGAGACTTTAACTTTACAGGATCCGGTATGCAAAAGTACATTTTTTTGTACAAGGATTTGATTTCCTCGACCTTCATCCCGGACGGCCTCAATTACAGGATCTACCTATTGCATTTACTGTGTTGATTTATTATCGTCCTGAACATGCATGAAATATTTGCCAGTGGGTGTTGAGCAAACAACAAACAACCAATCAATTTTCTAAATATTTTGTAGGCAATTCTTATTAATTTGAATATCTGAATATGTAATCTTTTTTCCAAGCTTGGGGAAACTAATAAATATGTTTCAGTTTTGAAACAATTCTAATTAAATATTATTAGTCATGAAAACAAAAAATGAAAAGGTTCTATTGTGTTTTATAAATACTATTTCAAACTTTTTTTTGTTATAGAGCATTTTTTCTGAGCACCATGGGGAATGCAGTGGACAAATTGAAGTTCGAAACAGTTGAATTGCGTAGTCAGGAACCACCAAATTTTTCCCTATTTATCAGTTACATATTCAGGAAACGCATGTGGTCATCCATGTATGATGTGTTTGCAAGCCAATAATATCGATTCATCAATTCTAACAGCAGATCACAGCTACACCAAGCGAATTGGACCATCAACTTGGACAAAAGGAGTAAACACTGATATAACCATGGAAACAACAGACAAGAATTTAACTATTTGGCCGTTAACTCCAATACCTAAAATACCTCCGTCGTCAATCTCAACTCTAATAAAAGAGAATGATATTTTCAACAGCTCAATTGCAAGTCATTCTTTCAGTGATGATAAGAATGACTTGACCTTTGACATCGACCGTGATATCCAAAGTTCTGATGAAAATGAAGGAAATGAGAGCACAGATTCAGATGATAGTACTGCAGCCTCTGATACTGAAGCTTGCATTACTAATCAGAGAAAATGTATTGTTTTTGAAAAACAACTTGATCAACTCTTTGCTAGGCTAAAATGTGATGAGTGTAACTGTCCAGTAGATTTGTCAGACACTAAAAAAGATTGTTCATCTGGTACCATCATGAGAGTTTCTGTGTTCTGTACCAGTGGGCATCTTGTCTATAAGTGGTTATCGCAACCTCTCACAGGCAACATGCCAGCTGTCAACTTACTAGTCACTGCTGCTACAATGTTATGTGGTCAAACCTTCACACACATAGCCCAATTTGCTGAGTTGATGAGGAATGGTTAGAGGAAAGTTGGGTTTCCATCGTTCATCATGTGATAAACCAGCACACATTGGAGGGCAAGGCAGTCACATCCAGTGCACATGACGAAATAACACCAGCTATAGCTGAGCAAAAAATGTGGCTTGTGAAAGATTCGAAAGCACACAATGCTTTGAAAGAAGTCATCCTTAATAAACGGTTAAGGAAAGACATTAAACATTTAAGCGAGTTCTGCCACACTGGAAATTTAGAGGTGTACCATAGCTTACTTTTAAAGTATGTTCCAAAACGACAAGAATTTGACTTTGACCAGATGAACGCTTGCAGTAATTGACCACAATATGTCACAAAACCGTGGGAAAAAAATGAAGTGTACAAAACTGTGTACTAAAAGATAACGGCAAAATGGATAGCTAAACCAGTGTATAACAATAAGACATACAAGTGGGTAAACACAATGATCAAAATGTGCGTTTTGCAAAAGGCAGAGATGATCTTTCCCCAAATTGACACAAAAGATCAGGGCAATATTGCACCTGTACCTGCACCGGAAAAGGCTGAACTAGTTCAAAAGCTTATTTCAAGATTTAACAAAGTTTGTGATTGAATCAAAAATAAATAAATGAGTCAAATTAGAGCAAATATTTTTTAAATGAAATTAAAAAACCAATCCAGTAGTACTGTACATAATAAACATATATATATATTATATTAATTAGAACAAATGTGAACTATTGTCAAATACTGTTCTAAAAACCTGTGTAATGTCCATTTGGCTCGGAAATGCTTCACGGGTGCATTTCACCACACATGATGGGATAACAACTCTCTTTCCTTTTCCGAGTTTTTCTCCTCTCATCATCCAACATACAAACTGTATGTAGGCTGTCAACCTTCACTGCCTGAAAAGTAAGACAATTATAGTATAAAGTTTTGTTTTTATCATATTTTAATAAATACAACAGTCAAATCAGTTTTATAAGTTGTGGTAATTAATAGGTTTTAACATATAAAGTTCAAAGTTCTTTATTTTACAATCAAGGGCACCTGTGTGACTTACACAATATCTTGATATTCATAACAGATACATTTTGTACACATACTATAAAAAAAAGAAGATGTGGTATGATTGCAAATGAGACAACTGTCCACAAGAGACCAAAATGACACAGACATTAACAACTATACTTGTAGGTCATCGCACGGCCTTCAACAATGAGCAAAGTCCATACCGCATAGCCGGTCAGCTATAAATGGCCACGATATGACAATGTAAAACAATTCAATCGAGAAAACTAACGTCCTGATTTATATAAAAAAATGAACGAAAAACAAATATGTAACACATAAACAAACGACAACCACTAGATTACTGGCTCCTGACTTGGGACAGGCACATATATAAACATTGTGGCATAAACATATAAATGGAAACATGTTATATTTTTTTTACATATATAAATTAGTTTAGTTATTTCAAAGTTTCATATCTTTGATTTTACTTCCATGCTAGAGTGCCAATACTAATAATAAAATCATTTTATCAGGTGAGAGGAGGCAGATGTGCCCCCCTTTTTTCATTTTTTTTTTATGTTATAAAGATAGCGAGAATTTTATGCAATTTACGAAATTTAGTAAGCTTAATATTCGATGTAAAACTGACTTACTGGTTTGTTGAATTATCCGGGACACGACCTGCATTTCCTTGCAATACATACATATCTGAATAAATGCCACTGTCAAAACGTCTGAATTAAGGACGATCAGCTGAAACTGAGGGTGTTCAGTTATGCATTCCAAGTCATCAATGTTCGGTTGCACATATTCAGAGGAGCAACAAATACATTCCTCCGGCGAAGGCATTTCTTCACATGCATTGCAACTGCACCAATCTTCTAAAGTTGCATGATTTGTGATCGGCGATGTCTTTCTTATATTTTGCAGTTCTTCTTGCGTAAACTCCGGTTCGTAATCATAAGGAATTGTTCAAAGATTGTCTCGGCCTTCTGCCATTTCATAATCGCTTCACAATTAAATATATAAATCGGAAACACGTTAATTTTCTATCCATAAATACATTAATACACCTATGCTTTTGTCTTGTAAACAAACCGACTGTGTGACGTCAGATGTTCACCGACCATGGCCGCTCCCAGTGAAGGCGGGAAATTCAAATATGTAACAATTACCCTCCACTTCCACAGAATCCTGGTCTCTCTCCACTTCCAAGGACCCCTGGTTTCCCTCCTCCTCGTCACTTGACAATGTCTGTGCCTTCTTCTTCTGTCTTTTAGGGATTTCTATATTAGGCATGTCATCATCTGATGAGTCCCAATCATACATATTTGAGGGTATATCTTTTGACCCTCAAAGTTCTTCTGTATTGTTTTTACTGTTTGAAGTTTCACTGTCACTTAGCAAATCAAACCCATTTGAGCATTCAAAAACGTTTAATGTCTCCTGCTCAGACATTTCAATTATATTTCCAAGTGTTGCTTTTAAAAAAGGTCCAAAATATTTTTCAGCAACGTAAATTTCCAAAATTAGTAGTATGTCAACATTAACAGGTTGTTTGATACTGACTGACTCCTATCATGTTATACCCCATAGGGATACAACCCCATGTGCACAAGAAACAGGAAATCACACACTACTTAAATTTCCTATGATACAGATTAATTTATGTTACTTTTGCTGTTTTAATAAATTAAATGTTTGGAATGATTTGATTAGTATGATTTTTGGTAAATGCAATTTTCAAAATAGAAGAATAATTTGATGTCAAACTGAAAGTAATGTATTCAAATATATAGCTTTTTAAAAAAAATTATATTTCAAATCTGAATAACAAGGGTATTATATATTTTTACAAAATAAAAAAAACGGTCTTTTGAAATATATAAATTTAAAATCAAAATTAAAAGAGACATATACAAAAAAACTGGCTTAAAGAGGACGAAGAATATGATAAATTGATTGATTGTTGGTTGCTTAACGTCCAGTGGCAAATATTTCATGCATATTCAGGACGAGAACAAGTTTACAATAAATACAATAGGTAGGTTGTTGTAAAAGAGGCCATCTAGGATGATGGTCGGGGAAATTTGAACTGTCACTGGAAAATGAGGGTATATTGGATAGGGACAGAAATTTTTCCTTGCAACAGGCCAACTACGGACCCCTCAAAGAGTTGTTGCAAGGGTTCTTAACGTGCAAAGAGCGTGGCACTCTCTTTACACGAGGCATCGGATTTAACGTCCCCTTCTGACGGACGTGACTGCGAACTTGATACATCCCGCACAGCCAAACGGACGCCCCACTTCGGCAAGCGTTTTTTATACTAGCTGTCTACATAGTATGTTATTTCAAGAGTGACCATATATCTATACCCCAAGTCACCCTTGGGGATAAATATGATAAAATGTTGGCATGCATTAGTATAAAGTCATGAAACGCCTATCTTTTTACTGTTAATACTTTAAAGTTTATTCCGGAAATATATCATTTCAAGATTAAGACAGTAAGTATCCTGATTAATATTTAAAAAAACATTATATTTATGGTTTTTATATTTTACTGTTCATGTGTCTGTTTTTGGCAGTTTTAAATAATTAAAAAATCTAAAGCTAAAGGATATTTTTTATACTTTTGCATATTATATTGGTATATGGTCTAATTGTTTGACAGTCAACATGAATTCATTTATATAAACCGTTTCACAAGGTAAAATGAAATGTTCTTTTCATTTGAATAAATATTGATTGATTGATTGTTGGTTGCTTAACGTCCAGTGGCAAATATTTCATGCATATTCAGGACGAGAACAAGTTCACAATAAATTCAATAGGTAGGTTGATACAATAGAGGCCATCTGGGATGATGGTCGGGGAAATTTGGACTACCACTGGAAAATGAGGGTATATTGGATAGGGACAGAAATTTTGCCTTGCAACAGGCCACCTACGGACCCCTCAAAGAGTTGTTGCAAGGGTTCTTAACGTGCAAAGAGCGTGGCACTCTCTTTACACGAGGCATCGGATTTAACGTCCCCCTTCTGACCGGACGTGACTGCGAACTTGATACATCCCGCACAGCCAAACGGCAAGCGTTTTACTGCCGGTCGGGAGAAGACCAAATGACCATATTTCTATACCCCAGTCACCCTTGGGGTATTTGAATAAATAAGATGTACAAGAAACATATCCACTAAAAAGAAAAAGAAAAGGAGGGTTGATGTACATGTCCTGGACGTACAGAACTTAAAAAATACATATTAAATGTTCTTGTGGTCAGTGGTCGGATTACCATAGTTACACATAAAAGTTTCATGTCCAGTCATTTGACTTTCTTATCGAATGTTTATACTGATTTTTATATAGTTATTTTCTTTCATAGACAAATGAATCTTCTGTGGCATTAAGAGGCTTAGATGCGGTCTCGAAGTAGCATGCAAACCTTTTGGATGAACATGCATGTTAAAATCTCACTCCACTGTGTCAGTATAGTCTAAAGCATGTGAAATATTCATTTCTCCCAAAGAAACATATAACTTCCCGCTGGACCTTAAACATTGATCAATCCATTCATATGTATACGATTGCTTTCATTTACATATTTGTCAATATTCATATTTATTAAGTTCTAGTCCTGAAATCTGAATATTCCCTTTCCTTCGTTAGATATTTAAAAACCAAACATCCATCCAAAAGGATAGTAGTGATTGCAATCAAATATTCAAAATATCAAAACACAGAATAAATCAAAAGCGTAAATTAATGGCTGCATAAACTTATTCACTCATGTTGTTAAAAATGCATACATTTGTATCTCATAATTCAGATATAAGTTATCGATAACAAACTTTATTTTTTTCATAGAAATACCTTCCCAATGTGAAAGTGAAATGAAGCAGAGACACAAAAAGAGAGACATAGGGGAATCACCTCAACATGTGAAAAAGAAGAAAATAAAGACAATTATGATTAAAAGAACAATATTCGTCACTTTTTACAGCATACCATTTGACTACAGCAAGCAATTTCTTTATACAATCTATCTTCATTTTCTTGAAATATTGTTGATATTATTTGGTGTTCATTTTCACATTCACTATAGACAGGTTTTTTTCGATTATCCCCCTTAGTTAGAGACGCGACTCCTATGTGCCGTCGTAAACAGCGCCGCCATTACAACCGTGAAAAAATTGTAAACAAGCCTTTATTGTCAATCGATCTTAACGAAGAAAATCAACATAATGTCAACAGTAGCAAAAGAATGGAAACCTCCGGGTGTTGATAAAGTCAAAACATGGATTGACGACATGCGTGTATGGCCAAATATGATGTACGGAGATATTTACAACTTTCTTGTGGAGTCGAAAGCAGTTGACGGTCAACAAATGAAAAACTTTAAAAGCCTTCAAAGCTTTAACTATTTTCAAAGTGGAAACGTTGGTGTTACAACGCATTATATTAACAATAATAAGACAATTATGTTTATATGAGAAGTAAGATCGTCTCAAACAGTCTCAAGAACAAATGAGGTATTTGTACTTTGTAATGAAGATGGCTCAATAGTAAACGGGTGGTGTTCGTGTATGACTGGTCAAGGCCATACATGTAGTCATGTTGGGGCTGTTTTGTGGAAAATTGAACATGCAGTTCGAAACAATT
Organism: Mytilus edulis; assembly: GCF_963676685.1. Lineage (NCBI taxonomy): Eukaryota > Metazoa > Mollusca > Bivalvia > Mytilida > Mytilidae > Mytilus > Mytilus edulis. Next base: position 69,078,059 of record NC_092354.1, on the reverse strand, counting down.
TGACAGGTGTAGCATGCACGGATGAAAATACAAAATGGAATCGTGGAACAACAAGACATGTGGAACCAAAGCCCCTATTGAACATTATTTTAAAAAAACCGAAAGCAGGGGAAGATATAATGGACAGTGACGAAGATAATAACATACCAGGTAGTCGGGATACACTAATGTATACATTGGATAGAGAGTTTAAGGAAGCAGTTAACAGTTCTAAACTACTTCCTTTATTCAACATCAAAGGAACGACGGCAAGTAAAAGTTTTACATGTAAGCCTTTCACTAAGGATATAATTCAAGATCATGGCGATCATACAGCCTTAGACTCATGCGGAAAGTGTTCTAATTTCGTAAATAAGTACATTTCTCTCACTCCTGCTAAGGTCCAAGAGTTACATATGAACACCAAAGGACAGAGTGGAAGTGTGTTGTGGAAGGATGCCAGAAAAATACGCCTTACAGCTAGCAGTGCTAGCAAAGTTCCAATAAAGGAAACCACAGATTGCTCTGCATTTATCAGAGAACATTAGTACCGTAAGTTTACAGGGAATAATTTTACACGATATGGTAATGAGCAAGGACCTATTGCGAAAAAATATTTACAGTATGAGGGCCATAACGTTATTGATCACGGGATGTATGTGTCGTTGACAGAAAATTGGCTCTCAGCTAGTCCGGATGGCATAATGAATGGGGACACTACACTGGAAGTGAAATGCCCATTTCCTATTACCAACAAATGGAATTGTTTAGACGAACTAATTGCCAATACAAAATATGATGTAGAAACAAATAGTGAGGGGATTTATGTATTGAAGAAAAAACGGAGCAGAGCCTACTTTATGCAAATACAATTAACAATGTTTTGTACCGGGTTACATAAAGCTAAAATTTTTATTTGGAGAAGTCCAGATGATAACATTCTTATAGATATAGCTTTTGATGAAGATTATATTCAGCAACTAGTTCGCAGATTAAGGACGTTCTATTCTAATAAAATGCTGAACAGAATAGTCGATGAGATTGACAATGATCGTCTTGTACTAAGTAGAATATTTAGAAACTTTATGAAGTAATTAAAATTGCACAAGCTGATTAAATTATTTCTATTCTTTCGTTTAATTTAACTTAGGTTAAACCTTTCACACGTTCATTTTAAGTAGTGACACTTCCTTTTTTAAAATATGGCAAATAAAAACATAAAACGGAATAATATTGGATACATTTTGGTGTCAATAAGAACAGATTTATGTATGTACATTTGAATCATTAAACAGTGACAAACAAATGTAAAGAAGAATAAAATTATGTTTTATTTTTAATTTATTTTTTTACTGTAATCAGTTGTAGTGCATGTATATGTACAGGTGTGGTTGCCAATAAGACAACTTCAATAAGTATCAACAAACTAAGCAAAACAACAATGTTAACTAATATACATGTACAAATGTATGTCACCAGTCTTCAACAATGAGCCCCCCCTTATGTACAGGTGTGGTGTGATTTCCAATAAGACAACTTCAATTATAAGTATCAACAAAAAAAGCAAAACAACAATGTTAACAAATATACATGTACAAATGTATGTAACCTAGATAAACAGTCTTCAACAATGACCCCCCTCCCCCTTATGTACAGGTGTGGTGTGATTGCCAATAAGACAACTTCAATTATAAGTATCAACAAAAAAAGCAAAACAACAATTTTAACAAATATACATGTACAAATGTATGTGTCCTAGATAAACAGTCTTCAATAATGAGCCCCCCCCCCCCCCAGAAAAGCATATTTGAAAAATAATTTTACTTAAAGCTACATGTTGTATAAACTGATAAATTGTCCTGCATTATACAACTAACATACATGTAGGTATATTTATTGAAAGGAACTCATTCATGCACTATTTAGTTTAGTAAATATTATGCCTACATTTGTATATATAAATGTATACATGTACAAATGTATCCGACTGGTATGACACATAATGATGATTGATTGTTTTTTAATGTCCAGTGGCAAATATCAATTGAACTATAAGGTGTTAGGTTAATAACAGAATTGTACACACGAGACCAAGTCAAAATAAACTATCTGAATAAAGAACTTAAATTTCAGCAAATTCATCAGGTTCTCTTATTAAGTCTGATCTTAAGTTCACAAGGGCTGAACATACAAGAAGAATGTCATCAAAGTTTTTCAAGGGGGACACTGGAACAGTACTACTTAGAATTTTGAAAACTTTAAGTCTACGAATCGCACGCTCCACATGAATTCTTACTCTTGCTATACGCCTGGTTGTTGTTAAATCCTCATTACTAAGTTGTGGTTTACATTTTGTAAAGGCTGGAATATTCAGTTTGACTCTTGAGTGGGAAAAGTAAATTATCAATTGTGAAACCCCTATCTGCCATCACCTCGTCTCCTGGCAAAAGATACTGACAAAAGCCACTTTTTTCTACTATGAATTTATCACTTGCCCTACCTCCAAAAGCCCGAGATATAAACATTACATGTCCATGAGGTGCAATGCCAACAAGATATTTTACAGTAGTATGTGACTTGTAGTTACTATAAGTCTCTGACCTACTCTTAAGGTTTGTTGGTCTCTGTATAAATGTCTCAGCACAATCAATTATCACAGTTGTACGAGGATAATTTTCCCGAAAAGATTCGGGAATACAAGCTCGAATTTTTTTCTCATGGAAGCCAAACAACCAAGCCTTTAAGTTGTTCATCAAGAACTGGCATCCAAGAATTAAATAATTTACATGCCAAACTTTTTGAAATACCAAAGCGACGTCCTAAATCATCAAATATCAAATGAAGTTTTAACCTCATCAGTACAAGCAAAAGCTGATCTGCAATATCTAGTTGAAAATTGAATTGATTGTCTGCACGTAGTAATTCCACTAAAGTAAAAAAAAAACTTCCTTGGTTACACCAGTATATAATAAGGCGTCCCTGTCAGTCACAATGTTCGTATTTGCTGACATGGTCCCCCCTTCCATTTTACTCTGAACACCTTTCTCCTCTGTCAATAAAAGTTTTGTCTGAGTTGATGTTGTCTGCATGTCTGACCATTTTTCAGCATAGGGATGGTCGTCATGAATAAGAAAGTCCGTCTCATCATACTGGGTAGATTTAGTTACAGTTTCAGGATAAGCTACATTAAAACTACATGTAGCCTCGGGATACGTTTCATTGTCATTATTTACAGAAATGTCTAGAGCTTCAAAACCAGTAGAGTCCGACACATTATTGTCATCAGAATCATTCTCATAACTTAATTTTAGCTTTTTCACAGCCGTTTCACGACGTGCTAACTTGCGTCTGCCGGGTGTAACTTTACTGTCATAACCAAGTTTTAATTTTGGAAACGGATTTCTTTTTGACGGCGCACCATCAAGAAAATGTTCGGAACATACATAAACATGTTTTGGCAAAGTTTTTTCTGTTAATTGCTTTTATCCACTCGAGTTTTGTTAATTCGTCAGAAGGCATCAAATGAAATTTGTATGGGATCAAACAAGGACAGTCATTGTGCAACTCGTTGTGTAATTCACAAGAATTGCCTCCACCTTTTTTATAACTTTCGGCGCTATCCATAGTTAAATAAATTAATAAATAAAAGAAACACAAATGTAAACCGAAAATCGATAATACTTTGATCAATGCACGTGCTTTATTTTTCACGGTTGTAATGGCTGACCGGTCACGTGAGAGGTTAATGGATGCGCCCATGTTTTCTAGGTCAGTTGTAGATAAACCCGTCTATATGTTAACTGTTTTTTATATACTTCTGAGTATTTTATGGGAATATATTTTAAGAAACCACCTGATATGGTTAGCACGTCCACAAGCTGAATGTTATAACATAGTTTAAAAACACTGTAAAGAATATGTTTTTTTATATCTTATGTTGATATTAAAAAAAAATGTAATTTTTTTTGTTGTGCTTCAAACATACCACGAATGTGGCAGAAAGAGGTTATTTTATATCTTTCTTGAATAATTATTTCTCAATAATAATCAATTATCACTAATCTATCAACTATCAATCACTTATCCATCAGTAATCGGTCTTAAATAGATCAGTTATCTAATCCGTCACTAATCGACCACCCTCCTGAGAGAGTTTGATCGATTACTGATCGATGACTTCAAGTCATCAATCGAGTACTGATCAAATATGATCGATTAATGTTCGATTACCGATCTGATCGATTAGTTAAGTCTGGATACCTGCAGTGATACCAATATATTTCAAATAACAACAAAAAATAATAATTTCCGCTTGGTATTAAAACCAGCATTTAAAAAAGACTAGTTTTTTTTAATTTCGTACAAGCAATTTTGGGGTTTTTGGACCCTTTGAAACCCACTGGAAGCAATTTCTCTTTCTAATTTTCATATTGAATTTGCTGGAACTTGTTACACACAACAAAAACTAAATTGTGTATCTAAAAATTGAATAAAATATTTACACTTTTTTTAGAATTATTGATTGTACAAGAAAATCCACATTTAATAAAAACGGCCCATACAGAAGGTATACACAGAATTGCCACTATCAATCTATCTGTACCATATCTTCTGCCAATTAAGGCACACCTCCTTGAACCCGGAGTACGGTATATAAGAAATGTTAGATATATACATAGTCCAAATAATTATGACGTCTTGAAAGGCTATTATTATTTTTTTCTTTGACGCCTTACATCGACGTCATAATGCTGAAGCCGCCATTTTCGGTTGGACTTTGAGAGCATATTTTGCTCTCAACTTTACTTTGAGACCCAATTTAGCCATCAAATTTTTATTGAAGGCTAAAACAAAATGCATATATAAAAATTCTTACCTTTTATGTGTTTGTTTGTGCAAAATATTTCCAATTAATCCCTACATAAATAATAATATAAGGAACAATTCCATCCGAGGCGGGAACATGTCGACTGCAATTTTTAAAACGTTTGTCTGATTTCCTTTAAGGAGATTATAAAATAATTTTTACACCAAACTCGGTAAAACCCGAATTTCCGGAACCATTGTTTTACATTATCCGGAAATTCAGGTCAATGAAAATGTACCGAGTTTGGTTCAAAAATATATTTTATACACCTAAAATGAAGCATCTTTAGGAGAAATCAGCTAAACGTTTTAATAAAGCAGTAAATTCCTTTTCAAAGTCCAACTGAATATATGAGTTTGGCGTTATGACGTCGATGTAAGGCGTCAAAGAAAAAAATTATAATAGCCTTTCAAGACGTCATAATTATTTGGACTAGATATATACACTGAATATCCTCCACCAATATTTGCAGTAAATGAAATGGGTCTTATTCATTTTGTTAAATATGCCATGGTGATACAATTTCACAAGTGTTTAAAAAATGAAGATGGGTCAGTACTTTTCATTAATCGCTTATCCATCCCAAATTCATGTATAAATGAAATGGGTCTTATTCATTTCGTTAAATATGCCAAGGTGATGCAATTTCACAAGTGTTTAAAACATGAAGATGGGCCAGTACTTTTCATTAATCGCTTATCTATCCCAAATTCATGTATTTGGTTTTGATGTTATATTTGTTATTCTCATAGGATTTTGTCTAATGCGTAGTCCGTTTCTGTGTGTGTTACATTTTAATGTTGTGTCGTTGTTCTCCTCTTATATTCAATGCGTTTCCCTCAGTTTTAGTTGATTACCCCGATTTGGTTTTTATAGTCGCCGTCAGCTGAAATTCGTAGCGGTTATCGGTAAAAATCATCTTAACTATCAATCGCGTTCACTCGAGATATAGTTTTTCACATTCCATTCATAAATCGCAAAAAGAAAAACCACTACTGACCTACCTTTTAAGTGATCATACTGTAATAATCCTGACCTTCACATTTTCCAGAATATTTTCCATTGTAATTCCGCCATCTTCGTTTCTATGAAGATCATTTGTTTACATACGACATTCGTCACTGTACGCAGTTTCTTGAAATGTTCCTTTCATTGATGTGATAAGGTTTCCCGCGCTTTATGCAAATTTTATGAAATTGAGCTCCACGGAAACACTTCCGGTAAAAACAATGGCGGATTCCACCATTCAAAATTGTCTATGAAAAAGTGAAGGTCAGGATTATTACAGTACGATCACTTAAAAGGTAGGTCATTAGTGGTTTTTCTTTTTGCGATTTATGAATGGAATGTGAAAAACTATATCTCGAGTGAACGCGATTGATAGTTTAGATTATTTTTACCGATAACCGCTACGAATTTCAGCTGACGGCGACTATAGTCTATTGATTTATGATTTTTGAACAGCGGTATACTACTGTTGCCTTTAAGTAGACAGATATATATATAGAGAGATTTATTTGGAGAGTTCATATCCAGCACAGAGCAGGTGCATTGTTATCAAATGATAATTGGTTAATTTCTTGACAAATTTCCTACCGCTGGTCCGGTATTCCCTCCTCACTATTTAATTTACATAATTTTAAAATACCGTAAACGTCAAAAATTTTATTTACCTGTTAATTGTATATGACCAAAAAAAATTGCACATATGCGGTACAAGATAAACGCATGTCTACCTTTACGACTTGGTGCCGTTATTTCACATACAAATAATGGTTAAGGTTTATATTTGTAAAGCGTTTAGTTGTATTAAAAATATGTATTTGTGTAAATTTAGATTATTAAAGTGTGTTTTGTTTTGCATAGTCATCTTTTTATTATATCCTAATCCGACTTAAAATGACAAAATTATTTCAAATAATAATTGCGTGATCAGCAGATCAGGCGATCAGGAAATTAGAAATTAGCGAGCATAGTTCACGTCGAATGAAAAGTTCTTAAATGATAGCAGAATGTCGACGTTTATGATTTAATTCACCATTATGTGCATCATGTTAGGCAGTGGGTATCTCAAGATCCTGGAGGTCAAATATTTCAAGTAGTAGCTTTTTTTAAAAGCTTGTCGTGTTTAACAGAAAAGACGGAGATCCGTGGTTTTGGGGTAGTTTTTTTATTGGAATCTTCCACTCTAATAAGTAATATGAATGTATTTTTTTGTTTTCTTTAGGTTTCTGTGTTTTGGTTGTATTTCTGGAGCAGTGTTATGATGGAAGGAGGCTATATAGTCCAACATGTTATTCAAAATTTAGATCAACATTTTAACTACAAATTTCGTTTCTGTTAGAGCCGTGAGGCTTTGTGTAAGAAAGGGCTGTTTCATGGCATTGGTAATCCCAATAAGCCCCATAGCTAACGTCTCATTGAACAACTCCCAATTTGCACCATCCCATGGTAAGTGCAAAGGTTCTACTTCCCTCCACTGCCTATATGCCTGATCATAAGAAAAAAAGCTTCATGCCTCTGTGCCATTGACTCAATTTTTGTCATTACTACTATTTTTAACGAATGTTAAACACTCATCCTTCTCTACTGGAACATACTTAACAACCTGGATTTGGATTTCAATAAATCCTCCAGATTAGTGTATTTGTTAGACCAAATATCAGCTTTTAGTTTTGGGTTCACACCCAAAGCCAGTGGGAGTGATAAACCAAGTAGGCCTCTTAACTCGTTTGAAAATGTACCTGTGTTTGGAGTGCCCTGTAGAAGATGGTTCACCACCTACTGACTCGGAGATCCTTCAGCTGGCATGAAACACTGTTGACCGCTTCTGCTAATAACATTTGAGCAGGACGGATGACTGCTCTCAGATGATTGGTTCTCAATAATATTTGTTGAGTGGGACTGGGATGGTGTCGTCATCTCTGTTGTATTACATGTACTGATATCTTGCCTTGGTGGACAAATGGAATTAACACCTTGGTGTGTTGGTATCAAATTGGATCTGGTGAGATTACATCCCTGCCTTGAATAACACCAGTGCTTTTGAGGATTGTAACTACTGTTTGGGCGATAATTGGAGTTGCGACCGTCAATATTCTCAGAATTTGGTCATCATTATACGTATTTGGATCAATTGGATTGGACTGTACATGTGGATTATCAGCTGACAACTGGCCGGAATTAATATTTGGATTTGAAGAGCTTGGTACATGATTGTCACTCCCAAATCTCAACTGCATATGTTTGCCATTACTTCTCCAAGTCTCTGTGTGTTTTTCCGTTTACGATTACTTCTTTTAGGTACTTTGGATGGCATTTCTGATAAAACGGTTGCTGGAAAAAGAGCACAAAATAAATTGAATGCATGATATAGAACTTCCATATCAAAATAAGTGCAATAAGAACATTTTGAACATATGTATACCATCTGCAATTCTCTCTTATACCATATATACTCTATACCCTTAAATTCATTTAAGTGCCGTGTGCTCTGATTCTAAATATTATATTTTATCAACCATATATACTTTATACCCTTAAATTCATAGGAGGTTGCACTGTGCCTGAGGTAATAGATGTGGTCGTTTTTGTAGACATTGAAGTCGTTGCAAATGGGACTGACGTTGTCAAGGCAGGTATCAACGTAAATTAACTTGATGAAGAAACTGGCGCAGACGTTGAAATGGGATTACCAGTTGTTCCGACGCGAATTAAATTTGTTGCTGGTACCGCTGGTTGTAAAGTTGCTTGTGGGAATGTTGTTGGTGGCAATGTTGGGTATAAAGCTGAAAAATGAGCTGTTGTCTTCAATGTTGGCTTCGGCGCTCTAGTTAACAAAGAAGCTGGAAATTTTGGTCTTTCAATATGGGATGACCGAATTGGTTTGATTGGAGACGGAAGTGTGGATTTTTCTCAGGCTGGAATATAAGGATGGTTAAACACTGACGAAACTGGCGATGAATTGTATTTTGGTGGCTCTTCTACAAATGGTATTGTGGTATCGTTGCTATTTTTGTAGTGAAAATCTTTATTTTGATTGAAGATGACGATTTCTTCTTGATCCTCGCAAAATTTTAGTTGGTCAAAGGCTGTGTCACGTTGTTGATAGTTCAACGGTGTTTTTCCTATTGTTTACTTCCCTGTTTAGAACATGGTCCTTATTGGGTCCTCACCATTCTATTGTGTTGATGTTTTTGTATGTTGAAAACATTTTCAATTGAATTGCCTTACAACACAATTGAGGGGTAAATAAACTCATCATAGATACCAGGACTAAATTTTGTATATACGCCAGACGCGCGTTTCGTCTACAAAAGACTCATCAGTGACGCTCGAATCGAAAAATAATGAGATCGGATTATTCAAATAAGAATGCAAAAAAAAAAAATATTTACAAAATATTCAAGTTGTGAATATCAATTACAAAATTATATTGGATTAACAACAAAATTTTCACATAAGTTATTTTCTCTAGATGTTCATATATATTTACAACAAAAATTTTCACATATGTTTTTTCTTTAAATGTCTATATAATTCTCATTCGAAATCCGATTCTGAGTCCGTTATATCAATAACCTTCGGTCTTATTGTGGTATGGTATTTTCTCTAAATGTTTATATATATTTACAACAAAATTGTTCACATAAGTTTTTTCTTTAAATGTCTATACATGTATATAATTCTCATTCGAAATCCGATTCTGAGTCCGTTATTTCAATAAAAGAGGGACGAAAGATACCAAAGGGACAGTCAAACTCATAAATTTAAAACAAACTGACAACGCCATGGCTAAAAATGAAAAAAGACAAACAGAAAAACAATAGTACACATGACACAACATAGAAAACTAAAGAATAAACAACACGAACTCCACCAAAAACTAGGGGTGATCTCAGGTGCTCCGGAAGGGTAAGCAGATCCTGCTCCACATGTGGCACCCGTCGTGTTGCTTATGTGATTACAAATCCGTTAAATAGTCTAATTCGGTAGGTCACATTCATGAAAGGGAAGGGGATTGTAGTTACGACGAAAGGAACATATCCGATATCATTTGTGAAACGGTTATTCTATAACAGTCAACCAACTCGTGATGGGCGTCCGTAAAATTTACGAAGGGATGCTTTCAACTTCACCATTTGGAACTCTTGGTTTAATAGCTTCCTTGTGAGCAGTAATAACCTTCGGTCTTTTTGTGGTGAAGGTTTGCTCCTGAAATAAAAAAAAAGAAGAAATATTTTAGAAATTATAAAACTAAGAAGTAGCTAGCAATATATCATCAGATATATTTCTATTTGTAGACAATTTTAACAATCTAGACAAATAATCGAGTACAGATTCAGTCCTTCCTTGGTGAGTTTGTAATATTGTCAGATCCAACAGATGTTGTTTGTCTTTAAATCTCTCTTTAAAAACAGAGATCAATTCATCAAAATTAGATTTTTTTTTGTGGCCGAAACTGTGTCATACCAAATTCTGGCATGGTCTTGCAAATGGAAGGGGAATGACTCTGCACTCTTTTGCTTCGTTAAATCATAAAAGAACAGTATTGTTTAAAAGTGTTCAGCCAAGTTTCAGGGTTTTGAGAATTATCACCCTTGAATTTTTCAATCTTTAAAAAAGAAGACATGTTAAAAATTTTCATAGGTGGTATTGATGTCCTACCTGCTGAAATAGCTGCTGAAGCGGTGGATGTTGTTGTTGCTGGTGGTGGTGCAGAGTCGTTGAAATTGGTATTGAAGATGCAGATGAAGATGGCACTGTAGTGGCTGCTGTCACAATTGCTATGGCTGCTGGTGCCGTGTTTGAAGAAAAATGGGACGGCGTCTGTAATAAAATTAACGGTACCAATTTTCTTGCACCAGATGCGCATTTCGACAATACATGTCTCTTCAGTGATGCTCGTGGCCAAAATATTTGAAATCCAAAGCTTATATAAAAGACGAAGAGCTATAATCCAAAAGGTCCAAAAAGTATAGCCAAATCTGTAAAGCAGCCAATGAAAGATTATTTACCAGTAATGGCGTTCCGGGATACGGTTGTTGAACTGGTCCAGGTGGTGATGTCCCTTTAGAATGCGTCAGGAAGGCTTGTAGAATTTTGGGTCGAACCAACCGTGTTGGTTGTAATGGCCTGATTGGAGTTGAAACACTTGAAGGTATGAACGGGTTATGATCAGGAACAGGTCCAGTTAGTTGGTCACTGTATTGAGGAGGAAGTGTCCACGGATCTTGGACGAATGGTATTGTGGTGTCCTCGCGTTCAGGAATATTTGTCCTCACGTTCAGGAATTTTATTTTTGAAACGGTGTTTAAGTACGAATTGCTCCTCTTCTGGCAAAATGTTCAATTGATGAAACGCTGTATCTAGCTTATGGTGTTCTGCCTCTTTACTGTAATTTAGAGGTGTTTTTCCTGGTTTTGTAGGTTTTCCTGTCGCTTTAAACATCCTGCACCATTTTATTGTGACAATTGTTATTGTGTTTTATAATCCTTGCTAAAGTATTGACGTATGTAACAATAAGGGGGAAACAAACTCACAATCAATTGGTAGATAGGCCGGAATCAGCAGCAGGAAAAGCTAAAATACAATAAGTGTTCGAATTCTTTAATGAAGAATAAAGTTAAAACATTACAATATTAGATAATTTTGTTTTTGTTTAAGTATTTGTAAATTGAAAACATTAATAAAAAAGAAACATACATTTTTCACCAGGGGAGTTAATCTTATAAATGGTAACATTTAAATGCCCCTTATTTAGCTCCCCTGATAAAAAGCCAGCCTACAAAAAAAGGTGGCGTACAAAAAAGGCCAAAAGGCGAATTCAGCTTTACCTTAAAGATGAATGAGCCCACGCCATCCAAGGTGTGTCTTGAGTTCTAAAATATCATTTTAACTTTGAATCAGACCACAACCAATTGACACATATAATCACATATAACTTTAACAATATACTTCACAAATAACTATAACAAATACTACACATATATATGTTTTTGTACTATAAAACAACAATAAAGGAAATGTTACATCAACTAACATGACTTTGACCATTGATAGTCTTTATGAGCAGGCAAATCCTGGCCTCAACCGTCTGTATGACATATATCTTATATCTTATATCTGTATATATAATACTATTATTGCACGTTAGGCTTAATAAACCTTGAATGTACATGATGTATGTTCACATGAGGAATTGAACATTAATAGTATCACTTTCGAGTCGCCAGCACACACTCAATGAGTTTGATTCGAAATACATACATGTATGAATGAAATATAGTATAACAATACATGAACATGATTAAAATATTGATAACTCACAGGTCTATTAATACATTAAAATGTATACACATACTTGTAGAATTTCGAGCAGGCAAATCCTGACCTCAAAGTCAATACCATTTCTTAACAATATACTACCTTTAATGGTTTATATAGACAATGACTGATCATGAAAAATAATCAAAATGGCGACTAGGCATATCCTAACATCACTTTCTGACTTAATATTCGACTAGTGAACATCAGCACATTACATGCGAATAGATTCAATTCTAATATATCTTTGCAAAGCATTTGAATTCCAGCGACACAACTTTTGAATTAATTGCTCAGAATAGCCTAGGCTGGCAGCATTAGTTGCTGCACATATACGAAAGCTATGTCCCTTGTATTGACCCCAAGGGTGACTGGGGTATAGAAATATGGTCACTTGGTCTTCTCCCGACCGGCAGTAAAACGCTTGCTGAAGTGAGGCGTCCGTTTGGCTGTGCGGGATGTATTAAGTTCGCAGTCACTTCCGTCAGAAGGGGACGTTAAATCCGATGCCTCGTGTAAAGAGAGTGTCACACTCTTTGCACGTTAAGAACCCTTGCAACAACTCTTTGAGGGGTCCGTAGGTGGCCTGTTGCAAGGCAAAATTTCTGTCCCTATCCAATATACCCTCATTTTCCAGTGGCAGTCCAAATTTCCCCGACCATCATCCTAGATGACCTCTATTACAACAACCTACCTATTGTATTTATTGTGAACTTGTTCTCGTCCTGAATATGCATGAAATATTTGCCACTGGACGTTAAGCAACCAACAATCAATCAATCAATCCCTTGTATTGAGTAGGATTTAAACCTATAATAGTAATTAACTTTTTCATCTGTTCTGTCACAAAGTGTGCAGATACATATTGCCCATTGGTAAGTTGAAATAATGGGCCCGTATTATGCTTGAAAGTGTTCACAAAAGCATATAATGTATTAACAGGACAAATTCTAGGGGAGCTAGGCAATGCTGACAAGAAAATTGTTACTGGTTTGTTAGTTTTGTTATTTTTAAAAAACCATAGTGTTAATTCAACACCCTTTAATATGCCCTTTTCCCAAGTAAACAAATATCTTGACGCTGAATTACTCTCCCTATAGACTGTTTTGATCTTACAACAAGCTCTCCAAGCCTAAAAAGCCATTAAATGCTACCAAACATATAGTTTTTAGTAAAAGTTGATGAACATGGAGTCTGACTACTGATGGTAAGTTGATGATCATCTTGTCAAGGATTGCTTTTGTAATTGGTAGTCTTGCATCTGCAGATGGGGTTAGATTTTCACAACCTTTCACAGCTTTGCGAATAATGAATAAAGCTGTAGGGTCCTGAATGTTTAACATTTTATGTACATAACTTAAAGCAGAAATATGTGATGCTATTGTAGCAGGTTTTAAACTTTTAGTGAACAAATTGCCTATAAAGTTAGCAACTTGAGCTAGCTGAAGCGGCAGAGAGATCTGTTGGTGACCCAGGAATTCAATTAACTTTTGCCATGTTTTTTGGTATAAAGCTTTGGTAGAGGGTGTCAAGGCTGAATTTATTAAATGTTTGGCTTCATCAGTCAAATCTCCAACAAATGTTGGGGAACAAGTATTGGACTTTGTTCCAACCATGGTGCTGCCTTCAGTGCTTTCTGAAATTGTAAACGTGAAAGGCTATCAGCTATAATATTTGTTTTACCCGGAATGTGTTTAGCTTTGAATAGAATGTTGTATTTTAAGGCAACAGAAACCAGACGCCGAACTAGTTTCATTAAGATTTTGTCTTTACATGTTTGTTTGTTGATGATTTGAACAACTGTCATGTTGTCAGACAAAAGCAATACTTTGGTGTTTTGAATGTGTTCGCCCCATAACTCAAGTGCAAGCACAATAGGTAACATTTCCTTTGTTGCTATTTTATGGTGTTCCAGATGTTTTGGCCAAGCCATTGCAAACCATTTATAACCCATAACACATGCAAAACCTAGAGAACCAGCTGCATCAGTATACAATGATAAACTGTCAGAAGAAAGCCATTTATCAGCATAGAAAACTAATTTTCCATTAAAATGATCAATAAAGGATTTCCAAATACCAATATCAGCTTTAGACTCTAGTTAGTCTAATATAATGACATGGATGAGAGACTCCTATTGTGAGGTCAATAAGTCAAAATTGATGAGACCAATTAAGGAGTGTAACTGCCTTAGAGTAACTTTCTTCCTCCTAGAAAATTCATGCAATTTTGCTTGAATTTTTTCAATTTTCTCTTGTGGTAGCCTACATTCCATTATAAAAGAATCTACCTCTATACCGTAAATGGTTATGACAGTTGTAGGTAAAACTGTTTTTTCCTTTTTAATGGGAATACCTAGTCGATTACATAACTGAATAAAAGTTTGCAAATCTTGGTTGCATTTTTGTGATTGAGGGGGACCAACAAATAAAAAATCATCTAAAATATGTGACATGCCACCTGACCGATATTTTGACTGCATTATCCACTGTAATGCTACACTTAAAGTCTCAAAAGGTTTTGGGGCACTACTTGCACCCATTGGAAGACATTTATCATAGTAGAAAAACCCATTCCAGCTAAAACCTAAAAGATTGTAGTCAGATTTCTGTATCGGGATAATGCGAAATGCATTTTCAACATCGGTCTTAGCCATTTGACAGGATTGGGAAACAAACTCACAATCAATTGGTAGATAGGCCGGAATCAGCAGCAGGAAAAGCTAAAATACAATAAGTGTTCGAATTCTTTAATGAAGAATAAAGTTAAAACATTACAATATTAGATAATTTTGTTTTTGTTTAAGTATTTGTAAATTGAAAACATTAATAAAAAAGAAACATACATTTTTCACCAGGGGAGTTAATCTTATAAATGGTAACATTTAAATGCCCCTTATTTAGCTCCCCTGATAAAAAGCCAGCCTACAAAAAAAGGTGGCGTACAAAAAAGGCCAAAAGGCGAATTCAGCTTTACCTTAAAGATGAATGAGCCCACGCCATCCAAGGTGTGTCTTGAGTTCTAAAATATCATTTTAACTTTGAATCAGACCACAACCAATTGACACATATAATCACATATAACTTTAACAATATACTTCACAAATAACTATAACAAATACTACACATATATATGTTTTTGTACTATAAAACAACAATAAAGGAAATGTTACATCAACTAACATGACTTTGACCATTGATAGTCTTTATGAGCAGGCAAATCCTGGCCTCAACCGTCTGTATGACATATATCTTATATCTTATATCTGTATATATAATACTATTATTGCACGTTAGGCTTAATAAACCTTGAATGTACATGATGTATGTTCACATGAGGAATTGAACATTAATAGTATCACTTTCGAGTCGCCAGCACACACTCAATGAGTTTGATTCGAAATACATACATGTATGAATGAAATATAGTATAACAATACATGAACATGATTAAAATATTGATAACTCACAGGTCTATTAATACATTAAAATGTATACACATACTTGTAGAATTTCGAGCAGGCAAATCCTGACCTCAAAGTCAATACCATTTCTTAACAATATACTACCTTTAATGGTTTATATAGACAATGACTGATCATGAAAAATAATCAAAATGGCGACTAGGCATATCCTAACATCACTTTCTGACTTAATATTCGACTAGTGAACATCAGCACATTACATGCGAATAGATTCAATTCTAATATATCTTTGCAAAGCATTTGAATTCCAGCGACACAACTTTTGAATTAATTGCTCAGAATAGCCTAGGCTGGCAGCATTAGTTGCTGCACATATACGAAAGCTATGTCCCTTGTATTGACCCCAAGGGTGACTGGGGTATAGAAATATGGTCACTTGGTCTTCTCCCGACCGGCAGTAAAACGCTTGCTGAAGTGAGGCGTCCGTTTGGCTGTGCGGGATGTATTAAGTTCGCAGTCACTTCCGTCAGAAGGGGACGTTAAATCCGATGCCTCGTGTAAAGAGAGTGTCACACTCTTTGCACGTTAAGAACCCTTGCAACAACTCTTTGAGGGGTCCGTAGGTGGCCTGTTGCAAGGCAAAATTTCTGTCCCTATCCAATATACCCTCATTTTCCAGTGGCAGTCCAAATTTCCCCGACCATCATCCTAGATGACCTCTATTACAACAACCTACCTATTGTATTTATTGTGAACTTGTTCTCGTCCTGAATATGCATGAAATATTTGCCACTGGACGTTAAGCAACCAACAATCAATCAATCAATCCCTTGTATTGAGTAGGATTTAAACCTATAATAGTAATTAACTTTTTCATCTGTTCTGTCACAAAGTGTGCAGATACATATTGCCCATTGGTAAGTTGAAATAATGGGCCCGTATTATGCTTGAAAGTGTTCACAAAAGCATATAATGTATTAACAGGACAAATTCTAGGGGAGCTAGGCAATGCTGACAAGAAAATTGTTACTGGTTTGTTAGTTTTGTTATTTTTAAAAAACCATAGTGTTAATTCAACACCCTTTAATATGCCCTTTTCCCAAGTAAACAAATATCTTGACGCTGAATTACTCTCCCTATAGACTGTTTTGATCTTACAACAAGCTCTCCAAGCCTAAAAAGCCATTAAATGCTACCAAACATATAGTTTTTAGTAAAAGTTGATGAACATGGAGTCTGACTACTGATGGTAAGTTGATGATCATCTTGTCAAGGATTGCTTTTGTAATTGGTAGTCTTGCATCTGCAGATGGGGTTAGATTTTCACAACCTTTCACAGCTTTGCGAATAATGAATAAAGCTGTAGGGTCCTGAATGTTTAACATTTTATGTACATAACTTAAAGCAGAAATATGTGATGCTATTGTAGCAGGTTTTAAACTTTTAGTGAACAAATTGCCTATAAAGTTAGCAACTTGAGCTAGCTGAAGCGGCAGAGAGATCTGTTGGTGACCCAGGAATTCAATTAACTTTTGCCATGTTTTTTGGTATAAAGCTTTGGTAGAGGGTGTCAAGGCTGAATTTATTAAATGTTTGGCTTCATCAGTCAAATCTCCAACAAATGTTGGGGAACAAGTATTGGACTTTGTTCCAACCATGGTGCTGCCTTCAGTGCTTTCTGAAATTGTAAACGTGAAAGGCTATCAGCTATAATATTTGTTTTACCCGGAATGTGTTTAGCTTTGAATAGAATGTTGTATTTTAAGGCAACAGAAACCAGACGCCGAACTAGTTTCATTAAGATTTTGTCTTTACATGTTTGTTTGTTGATGATTTGAACAACTGTCATGTTGTCAGACAAAAGCAATACTTTGGTGTTTTGAATGTGTTCGCCCCATAACTCAAGTGCAAGCACAATAGGTAACATTTCCTTTGTTGCTATTTGATGGTGTTCCAGATGTTTTGGCCAAGCCATTGCAAACCATTTATAACCCATAACACATGCAAAACCTAGAGAACCAGCTGCATCAGTATACAATGATAAACTGTCAGAAGAAAGCCATTTATCAGCATAGAAAACTAATTTTCCATTAAAATGATCAATAAAGGATTTCCAAATACCAATATCAGCTTTAGACTCTAGTTAGTCTAATATAATGACATGGATGAGAGACTCCTATTGTGAGGTCAATAAGTCAAAATTGATGAGACCAATTAAGGAGTGTAACTGCCTTAGAGTAACTTTCTTCCTCCTAGAAAATTCATGCAATTTTGCTTGAATTTTTTCAATTTTCTCTTGTGGTAGCCTACATTCCATTATAAAAGAATCTACCTCTATACCGTAAATGGTTATGACAGTTGTAGGTAAAACTGTTTTTTCCTTTTTAATGGGAATACCTAGTCGATTACATAACTGAATAAAAGTTTGCAAATCTTGGTTGCATTTTTGTGATTGAGGGGGACCAACAAATAAAAAATCATCTAAAATATGTGACATGCCACCTGACCGATATTTTGACTGCATTATCCACTGTAATGCTACACTTAAAGTCTCAAAAGGTTTTGGGGCACTACTTGCACCCATTGGAAGACATTTATCATAGTAGAAAAACCCATTCCAGCTAAAACCTAAAAGATTGTAGTCAGATTTCTGTATCGGGATAATGCGAAATGCATTTTCAACATCGGTCTTAGCCATTTGACAGGATTGACCATATGATTTGACCAATTGAACCACATTATCAATAGAATCATATGAAACAACAGAATATTCCATAGGAATACCTAAGTTAATTGAATCATCTTTTGGAAATGACAAATCATGAATTAAACGAAATTTCCCATCTGACTTTGGAACCAACACTGGAGGTGAACAAACAAACAATGAAAATGGAGGTTCTTTAAAAGGCCCAGCAATGCGACCACTTAGACTTTCTTTTGCCAATTTAAGGTACACAGCATCTGGATTTTCTGTAGCTGATTTATGGTTTTTACATGTTTTGTTACTTGGTGTACCTTTAAAATTAAGTGAAAACCCAAAAGTGAAATCATGTATTAACATGTTACGTAAATTCATATCATAACCCTGCAATTCCTGTCCCAGTAACTCAGCGTTTACCGGCGTTGGTATGTTGTTTCTGATTTGGCACCTGTTTGTTCTGTTGGGCATTTTGCTGTGGTTTATATTCAGTGCATTGAAATCTTGCGTGTGAGCCTTTACAGTAGTGGAGGACATGCTTGTATGAGCAAGGTTTGTTGCAAGTTTGTCCTCTGTTAAACAAGATGCATGTTTTGATATTGTTTGTATGCATTTTTTTATTGTAGTATTGTGTATTGCCTTGGTTTTGAAAACGTTTGTTTTGTCTTACTGGTTGGGCACGAAAATTCTTGTTTTGGATATTACTTGTATTTGCTGATTTAGTGTATAATTCATCAATTAGTTTCCCCCAAAGTAGCTTAATAGTTTCTCTTAACCTTCTAAATTTCTCATCATAAATTCTCCAAGGTTCATCTCCATATAAATCATACATCTCCCTAATATTATGACCATACTTAAGTAAATGCCTTGCTTCCTCAAGGCATTTCTCAATGTAAATATCTGAAAAAACTAAATATGCAGATGTCCACTGTTCAATGGAAAGTAGAGGTTTGTTTGACCTTGAGTTTTTGTACAAAGAAAATTTTCTATTACTTAAAAATAAACTGAATGGGTCCTCTACATAAGAAGACGTTAAACTATTCATATCAATGAATTCATCTGACCATATTTTCTCTTTTATTTTTTGTGAAACAGTGACCCCCAATTGGATGCCATCTGATACTTGAATTTTAAGTGAATTTTCACTTGAATTATGTGTGTTGACTGGCGGCTCACCTGAAAAAAGTGTTTCAACCACAGTTTGAATATCAAATTCTTTAGAAGTGCTGCATGTCCGGTTCAAGACTGATGTAGTTGTATCATCAGGTGCCACTGTGCATGTAGGATTTACATGTATTTGTGTTGTGCTCTTCTCAGATGCTGCTGATGTAGGATTAGGAGTTGATACTGTGCATGAAACTCGATCAATGTTAACGTTCTGTGTAGATGTTGGTATCTGAATCGTTCCATGTATATCAGCCTCAATATTAACACCGTTAGATGTAGTTGGCGGATTGCTTGCATTTGTTTTGTCTGGCTGTCAACGCAGGATCTCAGCTGCCAATTTTGTGTAATCAATATTTGTTTTTTGTGAGTTGGTTGATCACTTTGACGGGATTTTCCTCTTATGGGAGGCATCTCCTGGCAGTTGTTGAGCTGATTGCAATTTTATGACTTCAACTGATGATACTGAAACAAAATTAGATTGTTAATATATTGGTTTGTGTATAATATACACAACACAAAATTGTAATGCCAATGGCTTAAATACTAAATGTAGTTTATTGTACACAGTGTGTATATGTATGTATTTATAGGTACAGAGATATACAAAAGGAAAAAAAATTACTACAAGCAGCACAGTTAAAGCCAATTCCAGGTACAATGAAGTTACACCAGCTGATCTTTCAGGAGGAGTATGAGATTGCTTACAGAAATATAAGTTGTACTTGCCAGGAACCAAGTGACTGCTCATCGTGTACAGGACAAGAAATCAAATTTTCAAGGATAGTGGCAGATAAAATACAGCAAGAAGTCAAAACAAAATTGAAACCACAATCGTTAGAATCTCCTTATGCTGTTGACTTGACTGAAGAAAATCTACCCAGTAAACCAAAAAAAGCAAAAACAGAGGAACAGACAAATACTGAATTGCCATTTGACATGAATGAAACAATATATTGCCTTAAGAATGTGAAATCACACATACAGTTAAAGAGTAGATGTAGCCAACTTATAAAAGACCTTGGGACCTTGGAAAGTAACCCATTGATGGTTAATATCATGGACCAAAGAATGGAAGTTGATGCAAAAGCAATGGATAACTACCAGATGATAGGGCATTATTTCCCTGTAAAGTAAGCAGTTATGGCCATTGTCTCCCATCATGCGGAAGTGTCTTTGACCTGCAAAAAATAATAAAATAAAATAAATAGACGATATTTGAAGTCCTGATTTTAACACAGCAGGAACATAGATAATAAAGGTTACACATAACCTGATAACCATGTTACATAACAAATCCCCTCATTTTTCACACCAACTTTGTGTGTAAATATATATCACAAGTGTTTAACTTAAGTGTTATTGTAGATTTTTACTTCAGTTAAACAAAAATATTGAAATGGAAAGTAACAACATTCATTATGGCTTTGTTCTGTCAAAAATTTACATGAATGACATTCCCTGTGTAAATTGTGTTAGAGCACCAGTTTTACTAGAAGAAATTAGAGAGGTGCAAAAATATTTGAAGAACAAATATATACTTGACACTGATACATTAACAGATCTTGTATGGGAATATCACACCCTGCTACATAGTAGCATAAATTAGGGACTAAAAAAGCTGCAATATAAATCATATACAACTGTGAAGAGGATTCTAAATGCAGCAAAGCACTGTTGAACGCGTTTTAATATATTTTCACATAGAATTGGTAAAATGTGCTTGAAAACCCTAATTACAAGCTAAGTTTTTACACATCATTATACATCAAGTCTCCTTGACTGATTCCTAATTCTAGTTGATCTTCTCAATGGGTATTGTACTTGATGCTGAGCTGGATCTTGTAATACAGGTATATGTTGTACAGGAGACATAGGTTGTATAGGAGGCATAGGTTGTACAGGAGACATAGGTTGTATAGGAGGCATAGGTTGTAAGGCGACATAGGTTGTATAGGTTCCATAGGTT
Source organism: Mytilus edulis (assembly GCF_963676685.1). Classification (NCBI taxonomy): domain Eukaryota; kingdom Metazoa; phylum Mollusca; class Bivalvia; order Mytilida; family Mytilidae; genus Mytilus; species Mytilus edulis. The sequence goes on along the minus strand of NC_092354.1, from coordinate 69,056,632 downwards.
GTACATCAAGTTGGTTTAGGTTTTCCGGTTGAAGGAAAGGGGTGAATCTTTGTAGTTCTGGGTATCTTCGCATTATTGCAAATGTTAGTGTCAGTAAGGAAACAGTGATATAAAGAAAGGAATCTGCAGAAAAGAAAACATGTCGGAATTAAAATTATGTACTTGAAGATGAATTAGTTGTTAACTCTAGTGTTCTGAGTATGGCATCAAATATGGTTTGTTCATCATAACAAGGACATCTGTTTTTACAGTAAAGGGCCATTCGATTTCTTCTAGATTCCTTTGATATCATATCACAAGCAATGCCAAAAGAAGTTCAAACACTGGAATTTTTTTTTAATCCCCCCCCCCTTATTTTCCCAATATTAAATCAAGAATTTTTCCCTGCAAGACTTGTCATTGCAAACTGAAATTCTTCATCCCTTTCCATCATATTAAACCTACATCTTCTTTTCCCTATGCATCGAATTAAGAAGTCTATCACAACAGCAGCAGCTGAAAATATATATACTTATTTATTTAAGGAATACATAATTTTATGTAAAAATTAAAAGTATTGATAATACTATTAATATAGCTCACCCAGTTAAAATATACATGCAGTTTTTAATTTTACTTTTATTGTCCATAGCTTTACTTATAATAGCAGTCACTGTTGAGTAGATCCGTACAATAGATGAGGGTATGTCGTCTTGTGAAGAGAGCTCTGTATCTACACCCCGTCCTGTAGTAAGCTAAAGGAAAAAAAAATATTTTAAAACTACTAAAATAAATGTTGAACCATATCAAATAAATCAAGGTTTTTATATATTTAATTATATTTAATTGTTACATGTATGCAGTAATAACTCTAAAACTTGTGCTTGTTTTTCTATTCCAGAAGAATAACTCAGAACGCAGTGATATTCACACAGACTCAAGTGTCAATGTCTGGGGATGATGTACACATAGAAGCGAGATATACCCCACAAAGTCCAAGCTACTCTCCACCACTAACTCCCTCAGCATCAGATATAATTAATTAGAATTTAAGTAAGTTTTTAATTTCAATCATTATTATGCAACATATTTTCTCTGTTTATGTGAAAGTGTTTACCTCAGATTTCTGAAATGGTATAAAACTTGAACTGTCATCCTGCTTTGTTGTTTTTAAGAAAATTAGAGGTTCACCAGTCTTTTCAGTCATAGTAGCTGCAGTGTCTATGGTTGTCTCTTCCAAAGTTTGAGGTTTATGGGTCTCTTTAATGTTTGTAGTCATAGTATCTGTAGTCTCTTTAAGTTTAATGCTTGTAGTCATGGGAGTTGTAGTCTACAAATTAACATTAGACATCTCTAATTTATGTTTCATTGGTAGATCTTACACAATTTAAAAGAAACCATTGCACAATATTTCAAGTGCTATACAAACTGAAAATGTTATACCAGTTTATATACTTTCAATACATGAATGCAATTGTCTATATGTTACTTAGTGAAGACCATTTTCTCTCCTTGGTAAACTAGACTACCTAAATATCATACTCCTAAGTAATACCAAAATAGCTACATAATGAAAACATACTTTTATTATCATAGCTCAGTATCGAACCGGACCATAAAAAAGGGAGGGTATGTACTGTAACACAGACACGATCCGTCACATAGACTTCAATTGCTTTGGGTGCTATCACACTGTTGCAGTTTCCTATTGCTACTCTGATTGTTTTCAAAACCCCAGGCTTCTCTATATGGACCAGACTGTGTTAATTTACTCTGTTAATTAATATGGTATCACTATACTGCAGTTGGGGGCATTCTCCGTTGAACGTATACAATCCATTTAGTGTGAGTTCACAGTGTAATTCTGTAAACCTGTCCACGAATGCAAATTCAGTTGAAATCCCCTAGCCAGAACAAAAGCAATCGCTAGAATTCCAAGAACTCACATCTTTTTTGCAGTGATAAAAGGCTGATAAAATGCGGGAAATATTTAATGAGGTTGTAATAAGTCTCAATACCAATTTCTACTAGGTACAACGTTCACTATATATATACTGTTTCTTTCTTTTTTGTATGTTTTGAATGAACCTGAACTTCTTAATGTAAGCGTGAATTAATTAATTCCAGTTTGTCTAACTTGTAACAAAAGAAATCATATGTCTATAGTATTTACCGTATGTTTGTAGCGCTGGTATTTTTTATAATTTTTTTTTTATTATTTAGAAATACGTCTTGTCTTTTCATGTCTTGCCAGGTAGCTCCCTCCGTTGATCGGAGCACTCAAAAATTGTATGATTTGAAATGTTTAAAATATTAGTTTATACACAAAATGCGAGCACATACTAAAAAATAAGGCAGTTAAAACTAATTGTTCATCGAGTTTTTAAATTTTTATAATAGTCATATATATAAGCATCACACTACAAGGGTGGTAAAAACGTCTGGTTTACGAACTTCATATAAATATTCTTTAATAATTATAGTTTGTGCAGAAAAAGCAACGATGTTTCTTTAAAATACACAGCCACGATATAAATTGCTGTTTCATTTCTATTTCTACGACATGGTCTAAAGACCAAAAGATAAAATATAAGATACTAACGGTCCAAGCTACAGCAAATAAAGTGTACTATAAAACTGAATGTTAATAAGAGAAGAAATTTACATATAAAAATCAGTAAGTTGTGAGAACTGTGTTGAATATTTGTCGTCTTTGTTATGTTATAAAATCTGGAACCAATAAAACATATCAGACCATGCCTAGAAGTTTCCCTTTTTTTTTAATCATATAATATATAAAGTATGAAATGGGTTTTTTAAGGAAAATAGAAAGTGGTCACCGGTTAGAAAAATATGTATACTTTGTAATAGAACTATTTGTTACAAAATTGTTTAAGATCCCGCAGCAATCTTTAAAATGATATATTTGATATTAAATTCGGTAGAAAAAATAAATAGCTGTAAGGAAGTCACTCGTTTTGATAATATTCGTCCCAGATAATATTATCCTTGCAATTTTTTTCAGACTAATCAGCCAATTGTATCAAAGTTTGGAATTGGAAAGGACATGTGTTACTGATTGAACTAAGACAGAAATTTTATCAACTTTGGGATTTTAAAGGACAACATATAACTGATTGAACTATGACTGAAATTTTATCTGTTTTTTGGATATTCGTTACAACAGCAGGTTAAATATTGTTAATTTAGGGTCTTGCATGTTTATTTTATTGAAATATATTGAAAATAAAAACAATATTTCTGATTATCCATTCATATAATATGCGTTCGGGGTTGGGAACTTTTAGTGGGTGGTAACTTTTTCACGCTTTCTGATGAAAAAAATTGATACTACAATAAAAAAAAAAAGACAACAGACAAAGTCCCTTAAGAATTTACACATGCGTAAAACGTGTAAATGTTGTATACCTATGCACAAAAAAAGTTTTGAATTAAAACTAGGTGGATTAAATATCTTTTTTTAAAAATAATTTAACTGAAAGTATTTCACATTTCCGTTCAAAATGGCACAAGCACAGTTAAGTACCGATAATGTTGTCTTCCAACAATATACAAACAAACAGGGAGAAACGGAATTTAGAACGCGTTTCGGGCGACAAAAAGCTATGGTGTTTAGGAAACATTCAGAAACTGGATATTTCTATGTGGATTTTTATGATAACAAGCCGGGGGAAATGAAGTACAATGGGATGACGTTTGGAATGGATGAGTTAGATTGGATCATTGCACGGAGAGGGAATTTAGATTCCTTGATGTCTTGTTTTCCTCAAGTAAGTTGATTTAAGTTTTAAAATTTCGTTTGTTTTTTTCGTATTTGCTATAGATAATCAAATGCAGCTTGAATTACCACTCTACATTTTAAACTTTGTAAGCTAAATGTGTTTTACTTTTCAACCTAAATTAATTCAATATTGACATATATTTCATTTCATTTTCAATTTAAAAATCTAACTTTTTTTCCATTATTGTTAATTAAAAGATCTGTTAACATTTCAAAAATATTAACCCGGATTTTGAAGTTCAGATAATTTCTTACTTTTTGTTTTTGTTTTGTTAACACACCTTCTAACACACCACAATTTATGAGGGCTCAGATGAATCAACAACTACCAATAACTCCACCAGCTGGGTCAAAATCTAACTTCATGGAGTTCAAAACAAGGTATCAACAACCAACTCAATCATCAACGTACCCACCGTATATTTCCCAGCCAATGTCACAACCTTCCACTCCATATTCAATTGCAGAGAGGGGTCAATATATGGGTATGAAGAGACATTTACCCCGACGCACCCAAAAAGTCTAAAGTTTTAACATATCCCCGTGAGAATACCGATGAACAGTGTGAGAATATTCCACCAGAAATGATGGATGAGTTTTTCTATATCCCTCTTAATTAAATTAGAGGAATAAAATTAAGAGGGATATAGAAACATTTTTCATTTGAAAAAAATACCATACCGTGCTACTTAAACAGCAGGAGACCATTGACAAGTTATTTGCTTTTGTGACTAGGCATCTTCAACCCCAAGAGTCGGAAAATCATACACAAAGAATTTCTACAGCTCGTCGGTCACTGATAGATGCTGTTGAAAATGAAAGTGATGTACCGTCTCCGTTACCATCACATTCATCCCGTTTGCCGGATATACCTTCGACTCCGATAACGTTTTATATTACAACACTTGAGCAAAGAAATACCTTTTCGCCAACATTTGGATTTAACATGTCAACCCCGCCGATGAGACAAAGCTTTACTGTGCCGTACAGTTTATTTTCGGACATTCCAGAAGAATTTTTAATCTCAGAGAACGATTTGTCAAGAGCTATTCACTCATCTAAAGTACCAGGAAATTTTGCATGCCACATTATGCCAATTCTGTTCCCAGAACTATTTACGTCCGACAACTTAAGAACGATGTATACGTTTTACGGTGGACGTAAACTAAATAAGAATCCCCTAAACAGACAGAAAAGGGAGTTTCTGAAAAGATACGTAGCAACAGCATTTCCAGAAGTTATTTGTGAAAAAGCCTTCAATGAAAGAGTGCTATCTAAAGTGAATCAGTTGTTAAGACCGGTTCATCGAAAGTAATTAGGATTGAAAGAAGATTATGGACAAAGTAAACTGCTTGATAAATTTATTTTATGTACAATGTACAATTAAATATCACATATTTCTGTAATCAAATTTGTCTGGTTTTTATTTATATTTATTTTCGAGTGTAAAAACGGATCTTGAAAGTTTGTTAACAAACAAAAAAAAACCACTTATGTTTATCAAGTTGATCCTCTTTTGAATGGGGTTAAATGAGAACACGAAAATGGTATATATATAATTTTTTTTTTGGGGGGGGGGGGGGGATTTACTGTACATTTTTGTTAAAAAATTAACTTCGTTATCAATAATTATCTGTTTTCAAGATATCAGCAATTTAATATCCATGTCCGTATAATGACTTTTCAATATACGGGCGTGAATAGTTGTAAAGGGGGTCATAGTTAATTGCATTTTTCTTCTTCTAGAAATGATTAAAATATCGATTCCAGTGATACCTTTTATTTTACGAATGAACAAGAAAGATAAAAATAATTAAATCAACTGCCCACCAGAGTACCTGTGGTTTATTACATAATAAACCAAACAGACACACGATCTCGTCTTTCGGGTTATAAATTTATGTTATTTGCTACTTGAACTATAAAAAAGAAGATGTGGTATGATTGCCAATGAGACAACTACCCACGAAAGACCAAAATGACATAGACATTAACAACTATAGGTCACCGTACGGCTTACAACAATTAGCAATGCCCATACCGCATAGTCAGCTATAAAAGGCCACGATAAGACAATGTAAAACAATTCAAACGAGAAAACTAACGGCCTTATTTATGTAAAAAAATGAACGAAAAACAAATATGTAACACATAAACAGTTTTTTTTGTGGCAAATAAATACGCAAGAATTAACTTCCTATTTTAAAATCACACGACACGTGGTCGTACACAAGTCTACACAAATCGTCTGCTGCCTTTTCGTACATGCGTATTGGTTAACAGTAAATCAAACAAAAGGACATACACCAAACATTGCTTTATGATAATAAACAAAACAACAAACACCAATGAAAAACATCGGTCAGCTATATTTTAGAACATCGTAATCTTCATTCATTCAAAAGAAAAAAAGGTACTCGGGGGAAAAGTTTAAAATCGAAAAGAAATATTTACATATACAATATTATTCCCATTAAATCACACGACACGTGGTTTTACACGAGAGTAATTTGTCAGTTTTGAATAGCGTAATCGAAGGCTTTTCATAATTATGACGAAATTTTAAAGATAATCAACAAAAAAAGAAACTGATTGTAAAATTTGTCATCTAACCTGAAAAATAAATTAATACAAATCAAAAATACACCATGAATACATTTCTATAAATATCTTATCGAGATACAGCTACAGGTAAAATAACTGATAAGAACTGATCACTGTCCATACGTAAAATCAGGTGTCGTTTATGACTTTGAATAGTTGTGTGAAGAGGTCAAACACCGCAGGTGCTAGGTAGATTAATTAACCTGACACGTCGGCCACTGTGTCGGTCATGTATCTCAGTATGTCCTTGCGAGTACTGTATTTAAAAAAAACATTTTTGTCTAATATATTTATAATGAGCTTATGTTTGGGAATAAATACCTTATTACACCACATAGTATGAAAAATACATGTATATTACAATATAGAATATCTATTCGTTCATGTCAGCTGAATAATCCATGTATATTACAATAAAAAATAATATAATATTCTTTAATGTGATCAATTCTTTTGGAAATAAACATTTTAATAAAGTTTTTCTCCTCTCTCAATAAAAAGAAAAAAAAAACAAAGGAAAGAAGTAATCTCAGAAAATATTTTTTTTCTATTTATACATAGGCATAATCATTAATTGTGAATTTTTCTAAAACCGTTTATCATCAAATATTCAAAATCCTGTTTTTCGGACTATGTTGATGTATAAAATATGATTGCTACTTCGAATTAAGTTCATATCAAAATTATCGATAAAAGACAGATTGAGAAAAAAAGTTAGGCATTGATTTTTATATATATCTATATGGGTCAATCAATTTTTCCCAAATTAAGTTAAGAGGGGGGTGAGGGTCAATGAAAAAACTATGTGAATTAAGTTTTGTATCCTTCATTGAACTTTTGATGTTGTCCCTAAGGAAAAACACAGAAATATATGTTTGTATAAAGATTTGCAACATTTACAGTTACCAGAAAGTTACTAACAAACTTGATTCCGATAAAGCAGATATATAAGATCATAAGTTTAATTTATTCGTGTAGTTTGTTGAGAGATGGTCTGTACGACTGGATAAGAGAAGACGCATCTAAAGAAAATGTGGAGGTTAGACATTCTGAAATATACTTATCACAATAAAACGTAATACCTTCTTCTGTCATTCCGGTTACAAGCTCAGCTGTTAGCACTTCTACCACCAAAGCTAGCACACCAGTTGCGTCACAATAGGGGTGGTGTGAACATTCACGGTGGGTCAGGGAAAATGTACCAGGTGATTTTGCAATGGAATTATTAAACATGCGGGCAAAAGATTGATTGAATTCTTCAAGTGGAAATTTGACGACACATTCGATACAAAGATGTGGTAGAAGTTTGCAGGGCTGCAATGACCTAATTGACAGTTACACGGAAGGTTTACAGCAATTGTTTGGTCGACCTTCAAACTCTAAGCCATCAATACAAAAGGACATTAACTCTTCAGTTGAAGAGGTATCAAAAGAAAATTTATTTGATAACATTTCAGGGCGATGTCACCATTCCTTTCAAAACATTGTAAATGACGATACAAGAAGAGTAAATGGACAAAAACTTAGCCAATGGATAACTTTAAAAAAAAAAAAAAAAAACATTTGCGAAATGCCAGAGCAGCTGTTCGTATCAAATGTTTTGAACTAGAAATTTGCTTAGAATATGTGTACACCTGAAGTTACAAATTGTGATCATGAAAGTGAAAGTACAGTGCAATAATATTTTGAAGTCATAGTGCAATTTTGATTGTTATCCTTTTCACATGTTTTTAATGAGTTACATTTTGTATTGAAATTGTGTTACCTTGTCAAATTGTTTTTAATGTGATAATAGTCATTTTGTATGCAATACAAATTTGTTATATGAATCTACCTAGATGTATTGTTCCATTTTACAATTAAATAGATCAGTGCTGACCAAGCTAAAAAGTATATAGTCAATAATCATATTGATTGATTGTTGGTTGCTTAACGTCCAGTGGCAAATATTTCATTCATATTCAGGACGAGAACAAATTCACAATAAATACTATAGGTAGGTCTTGAAATAATAGAGGCCATCTGGGATGATGGTCGGGGAAATTTGGACTGCCACTGGAAAATGAGGGTATATTGGATAGGGACAGAAATTATGCCTTGCAACAGGCCACCTACGGACCCCTTAAAGAGTTGTTGCAAGGGTTGTTAACGTGCAAAGAGCGTGGCACTTTCCTTACACGAGGCATCGAATTTAACGTCCCAGATCTGACCGGACGTGACTGCGAACTTGATACATCCCGCACAGCCAAACGGACGCCCAACTTCGCCAAGCGTTTTACTGCCGGTCGGAAGAAGACCAAGTGACCATATTTCTATTCCCCAGTCACCATTGGGGGTTCAATAATCATAAGTCATGATACTGTACATGTAGAATATCTGATAAAGGAAATATTTAAAGTCAAATCTCCAGACAAACTATTTTGATCAAGATGTTGATGACCGGGTTGAGTTTGACAGTGATGCAGATGATTATAATGCAACTGTAATGGTCTCTTAATTGAGAGTAAAGGAGACTCAGAATGAGACGAAAACAGTAAAGATTATGTCATGCCATCTTCACTTTCTCAACCAAGTTCACCATGGTACCAGGGACACCATCTACAAATAGTAGACCACAGTCTCGAGTTAGTAGACCACGCACTCCAGTTAATAGACCACACGCTCCATCTAGTAGAACAGAGACCTCCAGTAGCGGGCTTGATGCAAGTAAATCGCCTGGTGGAGTGGATCAAACTTAACCTTCTTTAAGCACACAAGATGCTTTAATTACTAGTTACGCATCCAAGTACTCTAGGTAGGAACATTGTCCAGTTAGTTGAGCACAAAACGCAAAGTGCCTACTCAAATGACAACAGCAAAAGCTCAAACACATCAAACGAATGTATTAACAAGAATGTGTCCATAGTATTCGAATGCCCCATCCGCACTATAATTATCTATGATCAGTGGACCGTCAAATGGGGTAAAATCTCTTATTTGCCATTAAAATTAGAAAGATCATGTCATAGGGTTGATTGATTGTTGGTTGCTTAACATCCAGTGGCAAATATAGCATGCATGTTCAGGACGAGAACAAGTTACCAACAAAAACAATAGGTAGGTCTTGTCATCAAACAAGCCATTCGGGATGACGGTCGGAGAAATGTGGAATACCACTGAAAAATGAGGATATATTGGACAGGGACAAAAATGTTGCCTTGCAACAGACCACCTACGGACCCCTCAAAGAGTTGTTGCAAGGGTTCTTAACGCGCAAAGAGCGTGACACTATGTTTAAACGAGGCATCGGATTTAACGTCCCCATTGTGACCGGACGTGACTGCGAACTTGATACATCCCGCACAGCCAAACGGACTTTTACTGCCGGTCGGGGGAAGACCAAGTGACCATATTTCGTTTTCCCAGTCACCCTTGGTCATAGGGAGCATGTGCACTAAGTGTCAAGTTGATTGGACGAACGAACGGACGCACAGACTTCAAAAACATTATGCCTATTAATGGGGCATAAAAATGTATGTTCCACACTATAGACAAAGATTATAACTCTACATATAAATTCCCTTACCTTGTTAAATAGATAATTTCCATCATTTGTATATTATCATAGATTAAGCTCGGAATGACTGAATAAAGAATATATATGACATGCATCTCCAAAACGTTTAATACAAGGACAAACTGCTTTATATAAAAATATAATGTATCCTACTTATTTGAAATGACGGTTTAAGATAAATCTAAACATGTTGTCGGTTTAACGAAAATATTTCTTCATTTGACTTATTTTTTTTCAGCAAAACTAGATACAGACAGTACAAAATTAGGTCTGTTCTGCAAAAACTTGAAGCTAAGGAGGAGGTAACGACATCTGAGAGACGCCATCTCCTTGATGCAATGTATAATGATGTGACAAAATATGCTAGAGAAATGCCATTTGCAGTATCAACTGTTGTACGGAGTGTTGGCATGGATTGGTTTAATATTTTTTCCAGACAAGTCCACCATGAATCTCGAACCGAACAAGAACAGCCTGAAATCAAACAACATCAAAGAAAGATAGCAAAGAAAAAACTTTATCAGGAAACAATTTATCAGAGGTAAAAACTCGTTGAGAATTAAAACAAGACCAGGTGTTTTTTTGTACAGTTGTTGTACAGTATGCCAGGTTTACATATAATTGTTAAAATTGTTTTTTTTTATACATGTAGTTTTGCAGTTTTGTAATCTGCAAGTTGTGATATTACCTGCTGATCATTTATGATCACATTTCTGTTGCAAATTATTTTGTCAACCTATTATTAGCTATTTGAAATCTTCTTTGCATACGGAATGCACAAAAAGAAATGGTTCGACCAAAATTAGGGGAATCATCAAGCAGTGTAAACAAACACGTTGAGCAGAGTCCGGCTATTGCCAAGACAGTTGGGGAACTAAGAAGACTATGTAACGTAACTACAATTTCAATACAATTCAAGAAGGACGTAATTTAGCCAAAGGCCCGTAAAATACCAGCATACATAAGGATTGAACTTTCGTTTACCCTTAGGATGTTCAAACATCCAACGAAGGAAGCTGTGAAAGACGGTATAAAGACTGGAGATTTGTAACGTATGTTGGTTGATTGATAGTTGGTTGCTTAACGCCCAGTGGCAAATATTGCATGCATGTTCAGGACGAAAACAAGTTAACAATAAATACAATAGGTAGGTCTTGTAATAATAGAGGCCATCTGGGATGATGGTCGGAGAACTGCGATTGCCACTGGAAAATGAGGGTATATTGGTTAGGGACAGAAATTTTGCCTTGCAATAGGCCACCTACGGACCCCTCCAAGAGTTTTTGCAAGGGTTCTAAACGTGTGAGAGCATGATATTATCTTTACACGTGGCATCGTATTAAATGTCCCCATTCTGACCGGACGTGGCTGCAAACTTGATACATCCAGCCGCCGCACTTTGGCAAGCCGGTTGGAAGAAGACCAAGTGACCAATTATCTATTCCCTAGTCACCCGTCTTTTTCTTTTTTAGCCATGGCGTTGTCAGTTTATTTTCGATTTATAAACGCAATATGTTGCAAGGAGAGTGCCTAACTCTTTGCAAGTTTACAATCCTTGCAACATATTGCGTTTATAAACCGACATTTCTGAAAAGACCTTTAGTTGGAGATACTGTGTGTGTGTGTTGCCGACTGGATATGGTAAATCTTTGATTTTACGAAGCTCTGTCTTTCTTCCGTAACAGAGTTGTAGAAGTGTCGCCCCTGAATTCGATTTTGCATGAACAGTTAGACCGGTATGGAGAACTTGCCATACATTTTAATGAACTTTTACATAAGAACAGTGGAGCTAAGATAGTTTTAAAAGTCACAAGTTTGTGATCGGAAATCCAGAACAATTTGTCAACGAAGAAGCTTTTCAGCTTCTTAAAAATAAATTGAGTAATAAAATCGCTCATATAGTGGTTGATGAAGCACATTGTGTGGTACAATGGGAAATATGCAAGTAGGTAAAACAGTTGTTGGCATGACACGGGTTATGTTCTTTTCATATATGCTATGATGGTATGATACTAAACCCCTAACGGGAAGGATTGTGCCTGATGTTCATATGATGAAATCATAATCTTTCAGTCAGTTTAATTGAAGTCTGGAGCTGGCATGTCAGTTAACTGCTAGTAGTCTGTTGTTATTTATGTATTATTGTCATTTTGTTTATTTTCTTTGGTTACATCTTCTGACATCAGACTCGGATTTCTCTTGAACTGAATTTTAATGTGCGTTTTGTTATGCGTTTACTTTACTACATTAGTTAGAGGTATAGGGGGAAGGTTGAGATCTCACAAACATGTTTAACCCCGCCGCATTTATGCGCCTGTCCCAAGTCAGGAGCCTCTGGCCTTTGTTAGTCTTGTATTATTTTAATTTTAGTTTCTTGTGTACAATTTGGAAATTAGTATGGCGTTCATTATCACTGGACTAGTATATATTTGTTTATGGGCCAGCTGAGGGACGCCTCCGGGTGCGGGAATTTCTCGCTACATTGAAGACCTGTTGGTGACCCTCTGCTGTTGTTTTTTATTTGGTCGGGTTGTTGTCTCTTTGACACATTCCCCATTTCCATTCTCAATTTTATATTTTATAATGTAGGATTTCAACTACTCTTTTTAAACCACCCCCGTTTTGTATCATATTCATTTTGAACGAAAATAAAGATAATTTGTGACCTTCTTGGATCGGACTATTAGACACCTGGTGTCTGAAGTTGTCACGTGATTTTATGATATGTCCTATTCCCTGGGTAATCTAGCCCGTAGAACAAGTTTCCGCACTGCAAACCATGCCATACAATTTACCCGAGTAATAAATGACACTTTATACTACACATTTATTGCTGATCGCTTTCTGAAAAATCATTTCCTGTTTTTTTAATGGTATCAAAAAGAGTCGTTCGTTGTAACCATTGCCATAAATTATACTTCGTTGATCTATTTCACGTACAATTTTCATCTGCGATCAGCAATTTTCTAATTGTGTAAATATTTTTCTACAATTCTTGTGAACTAACTTTATATAAATGTTAACGTTTATAACTTGTTCTACTCGTTTGTTTACCTCTCCATATATTGTTTTGAAGGTCGGCCATTACTAACAATTGTTTAGGTGACTTGGAAAGGGAGGCAATCGTGCGTCAACATTACCAAATGGCGAATGCGGGAATTTCAACATTAAAATAACACTTTTTATCTACGGCTTGATTTTCAATAAAACGCAATATTTTTAGTGTGAATTAACTCTAACAAGAGTATTTACATTAATTTGTAAATTACTACAGGATAGTACTGCCACAAATGACCAGGTTTCAATACAAAAAGGAAAAGGGGGAAGGGTTGGTTAAAATTATTTATGACTACCTTTTCTGCGTCTTTCAGTTATGTTGATAAATGGAAACGAATATGTGTTAATAACTCTTAATGGATTAATCAATTTAGAAATAAGTTCTATAATTAGAGTTTAATTAGTATATAAGCCCTACTCATGCTTTAAATCATTGCTTTGTAAGCAAGTTATCAATGTCTTTCATTTGGAACAACTGCGGCACGGAGCCTTGTAATATACAAACATTAAGTACTAACGCAAATTTGCAGAATAAACATTGTCCTGCTGATATTGATGATATAAACATACATTCATTCTTATGTTATGTACTAAACATGTTATTTGATCTTTATAGGTCGCATATTCTAAGCAAGACAACGTGCACCGGTTTATTCGTCAGCTGATGGCTCTTCCCTACCTACCATAAAGAGCACATTCCAGCAGCCTTCCAAAAGCTGAAAAGTCATGTACATCCTAACAACCGGATGTATCGCCTGCTAACCTACATTGGACGCAGATGGATAGACAGCACCTCTATCCTATCAGTGCTTGGACTGTGTGTGAACAACCTATCCGCACAAACAACGACGTCGAAGGCTGGCACAACAGATTCAACCGCAATGCCAAAGGTACAAGCCTTCTCTTGTACGTCATGCTAAAAGTTACCTGTCCCTGAAGATCTAGTTGGTGTCGGAGCACAAACTCACCCGCTACTAAAAAGAAGCCAAAAAGAGAGCACAGTCAAAGTTGATGAAGCTTTAAGACAGCTATAGAAGCTAGCAACTTACAGTTACCCAGCTGATGACATTTGATGCCCTTATCGTTGTGCTATCACTTGACCAGTAAAATGAAATCTGTGAAATACCGAACAATTATCTATGAACTGTTATTGTTGTATTTTGTTATTATCATATGTGTCAATGACATGCATATCAAATAAACTTGTAAACCTTAAACATATCTTTTAAGGCATGAGACATTAAGATTATCCCGAAATATGATACAGGTTGACCGGAAAAGGGAGATAAAAAGACAACCTATATTTTTTTTTAATAAATAAACGAATATTGTACACATGAATCTGCGATTTGAACACAATTGTTTGTTAAAATCAAACCCATAAATGCCTTCAAAAAGTTATTATTTAAAAGCGATCCTTTATATGATATATATTTATTAAAAATATGACAAGGAATTGCCGAGTTTTGCCGTGCACTGTAGGTTGATTTACACCAAAACAGTGATATACGGACTTATCATATACTTAGACTAAATAACATATGATTTTTACTGTATGATAATAGCATTAAATTAACTTAAATTTCATATTTTTAAAATTGGGGCTTAGCGGGGTGATCTGAAAAGTTTATCACATGCTTCAATTGTTATCATGCCTTTCCATAACGTTATCGCGTGGCATTCCGGTGATACTCGGCAAATACACCTCAATGTCAAGTTTTCAGTGAAAAACAATACGAAGTAGTATACATATCATTTTTATGGATACTGGAAAGTATGATTGTGTAAATTATTAAAAACACAAAAACAAATATTAATTAAAAACCAATTTCTCAGAGAACAATTGAAGGTCTTTCCACCAAAAACAATGTATTTTAATATGAAAGTTGTAAATTTGAGTTTAAAATGTCATTTCAATCGTCAAATGATAGCTTATTGTACGCTGATTCCAAAAATATATGGTTTCTATACAATATTTTTTAAATAAGGGAGATAATTGATTACTTCCGGTTTGAAAAATGTTACTTCCGATAATATTTGAATATTTAATTGACACTGATTCCAAAAATATCTGGTTCTATATACTTTTATATTAATAAAGTACAAAAAGTAGCTCTTCCAGTTTACACAAGGTCACTTCCGGTTGTTTTTTTCAAGGTTAAATGGTTTGATATTTTTTGCCATAAGTCTCATGGCTTTATCATGTATACATATGGGGTAAACGCGAAGGTCAAAATCTAGAACATCAAATTAAGCTATGACCTTGAGATCAATTTCAAGGTCATTAACCAAGGATCTCAAATCAAAAGACCATAGGTCTTAATTATATTTGGTAAATGAGTTATATCACCATACGCGTATTTTTAAATACAAAAGGGGGAGAAAACTCCCTTTTACGTTTAACGTACCTTTGCAATCAAAATTTACGTGTTACGACATGTCACAACTAACAATTTATTAAATATAATTTGTTGATATCTTATACAGTTTTGGATATAAGTGAAAATAAGCCAAATTCAAAAATTAGAAGATGACCTTGACCTTTGACCTTAAACTCGCATACTATGCAGCGAACACCTAGATCAAATGCAGGCAATAGATACAAGGATGTTCTTCGAGCCCTGACAGGAGGTAGTGACCGTACAATGAACAAGCAAACGTTGACTTTCAGTTCCCCGTTATTAGCTACTGCTGAGGAAGCTCATGTCAGCCCAATGTTACACGATCCATCTCCTCCTCCTATGAGTGACCAGCGAGTACATGTACGTCGAGACCCCTCCCCCCTCCCCCTCTCGGTCAAGCCGTCTAGACACCCTCTAAGTTCTACAAGTATTCAGTCCGAAATTGAACAGTTAGCCATTTTGGTTGGTTGGCCGGGTCACCGGACACAATTTTTAAACTAGATACATGAATGAAGATTGTGGCCAAGTTTGGTTTAATTTGGTCCAGTAGTTTCAGAGGAGAAGATTTTTGTAAAAGATAACTAAGATTTACGAAAAATGGTTAAACATTGACTATAAAGGGCAATAACTCCTAAAGGGGTCAACAGACCATTTTGGTCATGTTGACTTATTTGTAAATCTTACTTTGATGAACATTTTTGCTGTTTACAGTTTATCTCTATCTATAATAATATTCAAGATAATAACCAAACACAGCAACATTTCCTTAAAATTACCAATTCAGGGGCAGCAACCTATCAACGGGTTGTCCGATTCATCTCAAAATTTCAGGGCAGATAGTTCTTGACCTGATACACAATTTTACCTCATGTCAGATTTTCTTTAAATGCTTTGGTTTTTGAGTTATAAGCCAAAAACTGCATTTTACCCCTATGTTCTATTTTTAGCCATGGCGGCCATCTTGGTTGGTTGGGCGGGTCACCGGACACAATTTTTAAACAAGATACCCTAATAATGATTTTGGCTATGTTTGGTAAAATTTGGCTCAGCAGTTTCAGAGAAGATTTTTTTAAAAGTTAACGGCGACGGACGCCGGACGCCAAGTGATGAAAAAAGCTCACTTGGCCCCGAAGGGCCAGGTGAGCTAAAAAGGCACTTACCTTATAGTGAGAATTTCAAGATTTATAACTGATTTTAGTATGTATTTTAATGATTTGAGGGTAAAATAAGAAAGATATAAGCATATACTCAAATATAAAGAATTTTTGTAAAACTATGAAAATTAAGAACTTCTGATCATGAAGGTATTTTGGAGTAAGAACTTGTGTGTAAATTTGACCAAATACATTATATTAAGGCCTTTTCAATTTATGAAACATGTTTTTATTATCTTATATACACTTGCAGTCTTTTTGGTTAATATTTACACATATGCATGTTTATGGTTTCAATGTATATAAGCTTATGATTGCCCATTGTTTATATTTTTTAATGAGAAAGTTAATTTATTATAATTCACATTTTATAGTTTATGATTTTTGATAAATAACTTAATAGAGATTGACAGGAGATCAGTTTCTTTTTCTTTTTTTACTTTTGGATTAGCTACATGATAAACCAGATGAGATAAGAATTTTGTTCTATTATTTGACAGATTGAAACAGACTTATTTTCTTTTTATCATGAAAAGAATTATCTTTTTAGTGCAGATAATTGCAAAATTTTCTATAGATGACTACGACAATTTGTCACCTTCTAAATCTTAAATCAAAAGAAATTTCTACACTTTTTTAGGATTAGATGTATTTAAGTGGGATAAAATAAGATTAAGTGAAGAAAATGATGACAAACATCTGTTTTAAAATAAATTAAAAAGTGAAAAATTGTATGATTTCATCAAACTTTCTTTCTCCTGTATTAAAAAAGAAAAAATGTAGATTTTATTTAGCTTTTTGATAAGTGTTGTTCTTGAATGGAAAAATACATACTCATGAATGCCTGAACTATTTTCTACTACCATTTTTGATGTATATTTATATATGTTTGATATTACTTAGTGTTTTACATGTATGATTTTGTGTTTTTTATTTTATCAGTTCCATCGATTTTGATATAATACATTTTACAGTGCCATTAGATTTTGAAAAAAAAATAAGGTTTCATTAAACTTTGCTCATATATCCTATATTTTGATACTCAGGGTAAATTTGTGGTGTTTTCTTATGTTTATGATGCAATATTTAATATTTAGGTCATCTAGGATGATGGTCGGGGAAATTTGAACTGCCACTGGAAAATGAGGGTATATTGGATAGGGACAGAAATTTTTCCTTGCAACAGGCCACCTACGGACCCCTCAAAGAGTTGTTGCAAGGGTTCTTAACGTGCAAAGAGCGTGGCACTCTCTTTACACGAGGCATCGGATTTAACGTCCCCTTCTGACGGACGTGACTGCGAACTTGATACATCCCGCACAGCCAAACGGACGCCCCACTTCGGCAAGCGTTTTACTGCCGGTCGGGAGAAGACCAAGTGACCATATTTCTATACCCTAGTCACCCTTGGGGATGAATATGATAAAATGTTGGCATGCATTAGTATAAAGTCATGAAACGCCTGTCGTTTTACTGTTAATACTTTAAAGTTTATTCCGGAAATATATCATTTCAAGATTAAGACAGTAAGTATCCTGATTAATATTTAAAAAAACAGCCAAACGGACGCCCCACTTCGGCAAGCGTTTTACTGCCGGTCGGGAGAAGACCAAATGACCATATTTCTATACCCCAGTCACCCTTAGGGTATTTGAATAAATAAGATGTACAAGAAACATATCCACTAAAAAGAAAAAGAAAAGGAGGGTTGATGTACATGTCCTGGACGTACAGAACTTAAAAAATACATATTAAATGTTCTTGTGGTCAGTGGTCGGATTACCATAGTTCCACATAAAAGTTTCATGTCCAGTCATTAGACTTTCTTATCGAATGTTTATACTGATTTTTATATAATTATTTTCTTTCATAGACAAATGAATCTTCTGTGGCATTAAAAATGCTTAGATGCGGTCTCGAAGTAGCATGCAAACCTTTTGGATGAACATGCATGTTAAAATCTCACTCCACTGTGTCAGTATAGTCTAAAGCATGTGAAATATTCATTTCTCCCAAAGAAACATATAACTTCCCGCTGGACCTTAAACATTAATCAATCCATTCATATGTATACGATTGCTTTCATTTACATATTTGTCAATATTCATATTTATTAAGTTCTAGTCCTGAAATCTGAATATTCCCTTTCCTTCGCTAGATATTTAAAAACCAAACATCCATCCAAAAGGATAGTAGTGATTCCAATCAAATATTCAAAATATCAAAACACAGAATAAATCAAAAGCGTAAATTAATGGCTGCATAAACGTATTCACTCATGTTGTTAAAAATGCATACATTTGTATCTCATAATTCAGATATAAGTTATCGATAACAAACTTTATTTTTTTCATAGAAATACCTTCCCAATGTGAAAGTGAAATGAAGCAGAGAGACATAGGGGAATCAGCTCAACATGTGAAAAAGAAGAAAATAAAGATAATTATGATTAAAAGAACAATATTCTTCACTTTTTACAGCATACCATTTGACTACAGCAAGCAATTTCTTTATACAATCTTTCTTCATTTTCTTGAAATATTGTTGATATTATTTGGTGTTCATTTTCACATTCACTATAGACAGGTTTTTTTTCGATTATCCCCCTTAGTTAGAGACGCGACTCCTAGGTGCCGTCGTAAACAGCGCCGCCATTACAACCGTGAAAAAATTGTAAACAAGCCTTTATTGTCAATCGATCTTAACGAAGAAAATCAACATAATGTCAACAGTAGCAAAAGAATGGAAACCTCCGGGTGTTGATAAAGTCAAAACATGGATTGACGACATGCGTGTATGGCCAAATGTGATGTACGGAGATATTTACAACTTTCTTGTGGAGTCGAAAGCAGTTGACGGTCAACAAATGAAAAACTTTAAAAGCCTTCAAAGCTTTAACTATTTTCAAAGTGGAAACGTTGGTGTTACAACGCATTATATTAACAATAATAAGACAATTATGTTTAAAGGAGAAGTAAGATCGTCTCAAACAGTCTCAAGAACAAATGAGGTATTTGTACTTTGTAATGAAGATGGCTCAATAGTAAACGGGTGGTGTTCGTGTATGGCTGGTCAAGGCCATACATGTAGTCATGTTGGGGCTGTTTTGTGGAAAATTGAACATGCAGTTCGAAACAATTTGACAGGTGTAGCATGCACGGATGAAAATGCAAAATGGAATCGTGGAACAACAAGAAATGTGGAACCAAAGCCCCTATTGAACATTATTTTAAAAAAACCGAAAGCAGGGGAAGATATAATGGGCAGTAACGAAGATAATAACATACCAGGTAGTCGGGATACACCAATGTATACATTGGATAGAGAGTTTAAGGAAGCAGTTAACAGTTCTAAACTACTTCCTTTATTCAACATCAAAGGAACGACGGCAAGTAAAGGTTTTACATGTAAGCCTTTCACTAAGGATATAATTCAAGATCATGGCGATCATACAGCCTTAGACTCATGCGGAAAGTGTTCTAATTTCGTAAATAAGTACATTTCTCTCACTCCTGCTAAGGTCCAAGAGTTACATATGAACACCAAAGGACAGAGTGGAAGTGTGTTGTGGAAGGATGCCAGAAAAATACGCCTTACAGCTAGCAGTGCTAGCAAAGTTCCAATAAAGGAAACCACAGATTGCTCTGCATTTATCAGAGAACATTTGTACCCTAAGTTTACAGGGAATAAGTTTACACGATATGGTAATGAGCAAGAACCTATTGCAAAAAAATATTTACAGTCTGAGGGCCATAACGTTATTGATCACGGGATGTATTTGTCGTTGACAGAAAATTGGCTATCAGCTAGTCCGGATGGCATAATGAATGGGGACACTATACTGGAAGTGAAATGCCCATTTCCTATTGCCAACAAATGGAATTGTTTAGACGAACTAATTGCCAATACAAAATATGATGTAGAAAAAAATAGTGAGGGGATTTATGTATTGAAGAAAAAAGGGAGCAGAGCCTACTTTATGCAAATACAATTAACAATGTTTTGTACCGGGTTACATAAAGCTAAAATTTTTATTTGGAGAAGTCCAGATGATAACATTCTTATAGATATAGCTTTTGATGAAGATTATATTCAGCAACTAATTCGCAGATTAAGGACGTTCTATTCTAATAAAATGCTGAACAGAATAGTCGATGAGATTGACAATGATCGTCTTGTACTAAGTAGAATATTTAGAAATTTTATGAAGGAATTAAAAATGCACAAGCTGATTAAATTATTTCTATTCTTTCGTTTAATTTAACTTAGGTTAAACCTTTCACACGTTCATTTTAAGTAGTGACACTTTATTTTTTAAAATATGGCAAATAAAAACATAAAACGGAATAATATTGGATACATTTTGGTGTCAATAAGAACAGATTTATGTATGTACATTTGAATCATTAAAAAGTGACAAACAAATGTAAAGAAGAATAAAATTATGTTTTATTTTTAATTTATTTTTTTACTGTAATCAGTTGTAGTGCATGTATATGTACAGGTGTGGTTGCCAATAAGACAACTTCAATAAGTATCAACAAAATAAGCAAAACAACAATGTTAACTAATATACATGTACACCAGTCTTCAACAATGAGCCCCCCCCCCCCTTATGTACAGGTGTGGTGTGATTTCCAATAAGACAACTTCAATTATAAGTATCAACAAAAAAAGCAAAACAACAATGTTAACAAATATACATGTACAAATGTATGTAACCTAGATAAACAGTCTTCAACAATGACCCCCCCCCCCCCCCCCCCCCCCTTATGTACAGGTGTGGTGTGATTGCCAATAAGACAACTTCAATTATAAGTATCAACAAAAAAAGCAAAACAACAATTTTAACAAATATACATGTACAAATGTATGTGTCCTAGATAAACAGTCTTCAATAATGAGCCCCCCCCCCCCCCCCCCAGAAAAGCATATTTGAAAAATAATTTTACTTAAAGCTACATGTTGTATAAACTGATAAATTGTCCTGCATTATACAACTAACATACATGTAGGTATATTTATTGAAAGAGAAACTCATTCATGCACTATTTAGTTTAGTAAATATTATGCCTACATTTGTATATATAAATGTATACATGTACAAATGTATCCGACTGGTATGACACATAATGATGATTGATTGTTTTTTAATGTCCAGTGGCAAATATCAATTGAACTATAAGGTGTTAGGTTAATAACAGAATTGTACACATGAGACCAAGTCAAAATAAACTATCTGAATAAAGAACTTAAATTTCAGCAAATTCATCAGGTTCTCTTATTAAGTCTGATCTTAAGTTCACAAGGGCTGAACATACAAGAAGAATGTCATCAAAGTTTTTCAAGGAGGACACTGGAACAGTACTACTTAGAATTTTGAAAACTTTAAGTCTACGAATCGCACGCTCCACATGAATTCTTACTATTGCTATACGCCTGGTTGTTGTTAAATCCTCATTACTAAGTTGTGGTTTACATTTTGTAAAGGCTGGAATATTCAGTTTGACTCTGAGTGGGAAAAGTAAATTATCAATTGTGAAACCCCTATCTGCCATCACCTCGTCTCCTGGCAAAAGATACTGACAAAAGCCACTTTTTTCTACTATGAATTTATCACTTGCCCTACCTCCAAAAGCCCGAGATATAAACATTACATGTCCATGAGGTGCAATGCCAACAAGATATTTTGCAGTATTATGTGACTTGTAGTTACTATAAGTCTCTGACCTACTCTTAAGATTTGTTGGTCTCTGTATAAATGTCTCAGCACAATCAATTATCACAGTTGTACGAGGATAATTTTCCCGAAAAGATTCGGGAATACAAGCTCGAATTTTTTCTCATGGAAGCCAAACAACCAAGCCTTTAAGTTGTTCAGCAAGAACTGGCATCCAAGAATTAAATAATTTACATGCCAAACTTTTTGAAATACCAAAGCGACGTCCTAAATCATCAAATATCAAATGAAGTTTTAACCTCATCAGTACAAGCAAAAGCTGATCTGCAATATCTAGTTGAAAATTGAATTGATTGTCTGCACGTAGTAATTCCACTAAAGTAAAAAAAAACTTCCTTAGTTACACCAGTATATAATAAGGCGTCCCTGTCAGTCACAATGTTCGTATTTGCTGACATGGTCCCCCCTTCCATTTTACTCTGAACACCTTTCTCCTCTGTCAATAAAAGTTTTGTCTGAGTTGATGTTGTCTGCATGTCTGACCATTTTTCAGCATAGGGATGGTCGTCATGAATAAGAAAGTCCGTCTCATCATACTGGGTAGATTTAGTTACAGTTTCAGGATAAGCTACATTAAAACTACATGTAGCCTCGGGATACGTTTCATTGTCATTATTTACAGAAATGTCTAGAGCTTCAAAACCAGTAGAGTCCGACACATTATTGTCATCAGAATCATTCTCATAACTTAATTTTAGCTTTTTCACAGCCGTTTCACGACGTGCTAACTTGCGTCTGCCGGGTGTAACTTTACTGTCATAACCAAGTTTTAATTTTGGAAACGGATTTCTTTTTGACGGCGCACCATCAAGAAAATGTTCGGAACATACATAAACATGTTTTGGCAAAGTTTTTCTGTTAATTGCTTTTATCCACTCGAGTTTTGTTAATTCGTCAGAAGGCATCAAATGAAATTTGTATGGGATCAAACAAGGACAGTCATTGTGCAACTCGTTGTGTAATTCACACATTGATTTTTTTCCACATCTGGAGTTTTCTACGATTATTTGTACAACTATTAACTGCACAAGAATTGCCTCCACCTTTTTTATAACTTTCGGCGCTATCCATAGTAAAATAAATTAATAAATAAAAGAAACACAAATGTAAACAGAAAATCGATAATGTTTTGATCAATGCACGTGCTTTATTTTTCACGGTTGTAATGGCTGACCGGTCACGTGAGAGGTTAATGGATGCGCCCATGTTTTCTAGGTCAGTTGTAGATAAACCCGTCTATATGTTAACTGTTTTTTTTTATACTTCTGAGTATTTTATGAGAATATATTTTAAGAAACCACCTGATATGGTTAGCACGTCCACAAGCTGAATGTTATAACATGGTTTAAAAACACTGTAAAGAATATGTTTTTTTTTATTTCTTTTGTTGATATTAAAAAAAAATGTAATTTTTGTTGTTGTGCTTCAAACATACCACGAATGTGGCAGAAAGAGGTTATATCTTTCTTGAATAATTATTTCTCAATAATAATCAATTATCACTAATCTATCAACTATCAATCACTTATCCATCAGTAATCGGTCTTAAATAGATCAGTTATCTAATCCATCACTAATCGACCACCCTCCTGAGAGAGTTTGATCGATTACTGATCGATGACTTCAAGTCATCAATTGAGTACTGATCAAATATGATCGATTAATGTTCGATTACCGATCTGATCGATTAGTTAAGTCTGGATACCTGCAGTGATACCAATATATTTCTAATAACAACAAAAAATAATAATTTCCGCTTGGTATTAAAACCAGCATTTAAAAAAAGACTAGTTTTTTTTAATTTCGTACAAGCAATTTTGGGGTTTTTGGACCCTTTGAAACCCACTGGAAGCAATTTCTCTAGCTAATTTTCATATTGAATTTGCTGGAACTTGTTACACACAACAAAAACTAAATTGTGTTTCTAAAAATTGAATAAAATATTTACACTTTTTTAGAATTATTGATTGTACAAGAAAATCCACATTTTTTTAAAAAGGCCCATACAGAAGGTATACACAGAATTGCCACTATCAATCTATCTGTACCATATCTTCTGCCAATTAAGGCACACCTCCTTGAACCCGGAGTACGGTATATAAGAAATGTTAGATATATACACTGAATATCCTCCACCAATATTTGCAGTAAATGAAATGGGTCTTATTCATTTTGTTAAATATGCCAAGGTGATACAATTTCACAAGTGTTTAAAAAATGAAGATGGGTCAGTACTTTTCATTAATCGCTTATCCATCCCAAATTCATGTATAAATGAAATGGGTCTTATTCATTTCGTTAAATATGCCAAGGTGATGCAATTTCACAAGTGTTTAAAACATGAAGATGGGCCAGTACTTTTCATTAATCGCTTATCTATCCCAAATTCATGTATTTGGTTTTGATGTTATATTTGTTATTCTCATAGGATTTTGTCTAATGCTAAGTCCGTTTCTGTGTGTGTTACATTTTAATGTTGTGTCGTTGTTCTCCTCTTATATTCAATGCGTTTCCCTCAGTTTTAGTTGATTACCCCGATTTGGTTTTTAGTCTATTGATTTATGATTTTTGAACAGCGTTATACTACTGTTGCCTTTAATTAGACAGATATATATATAGAGAGATTTATTTGGAGAGTTCATATCCAGCACAGAGCAGGTGCATTGTTATCAAATGATAATTGGTTAATTTCTTGACAAATTTCCTACCGCTGGTCCGGTATTCCCTCCTCACTATTTAATTTACATAATTTTAAAATACCGTAAACGTCAAAAATTTTATTTACCTGTTAATTGTCAAATCAAATCAAATATGTTTATTGGATAATCAATATATATGTACAGTGCACAATTGATGTCTTCCACACAATGAACAGATATTAAAACAATTAATACAAAATAAATGCATATACATTAGAAATAATATCTGGACAGAGCTAATATAAGTTGTAAAACATTAATATAGTTCAAAAGCTTTTTCAATAAAAGTACAGATAGCTTTTGTATCAATTTTATTTAAAGGATACATAATGTTATGTAGAATAGTAGATTCCTTTTCCCTTTTATTTAAATCCGAGGGGTCGATATTTAATTTTTTGAAGAGATCTTGTCTTAAAATTGAAAACTTTTTACAGTATAAAATGAAGTGTTTTTCATCATCTAATAAATCACAAGTCTGACAAAGTCTTGAGTTATGCGGAATTTTTGGTCTATGATAACGACCTTTTTCTATTAAAAGAGAATGTGCACTAATTCTTAACTTAGTCAAATTTTTACATAGTGCTTTTGGAATATTAAAGTCAAGATATTTTTGAAGAGAAAAATTTGTGTAACAAAATGAAAAATATTTAAGCTTTGAGTCAGAATTGTAATTAGAATAATTTTGAAGCTGTTCTTTAATTAGTTGGATGGTTTGATCGTGTATTTTCAATTCTAGATTTTCATTTTCCAAATTCTTTACATCCAATTTAAATTTTTTGCAACTGTAATCAATAAATGAATACCATGATTTTGACCCCTCTTTGAAAAGTCCTCTATCTACTTTATACACTTCAGCAAGAAATCTATCAGATGGAAGTTGTTGCAGTCTTATGAAATATTTAAAAGCCAATTTAGTAATAAAATTAATAATTGGTAATCTTCCTAATTCACACCTGGAGGCTAAATTTGATGCCTTTTTATGTACTCCAAGTAGATATTTACAAAATTTATTATGTATTTTTTCAAATGGTATATTATCTTTATTTAAATCTTTTAAAGTAAAATCGGATATCCAAACTTCTGATCCATAGGTTGTAATAGGTCTAATTAGAGAATCAAATAACTTTAGCTTAAGCTTGGTACCAGAGTAATTATAATCTAGAATATTTGATTTAAGACTAAATACTGCTTTAAGAGCTTTATTATACATATGTTCTGCGGCATGCTTTAAATTGCCATTAAATGAAATCAGCATTCCAAGATATTTATATTTATCGACTGTTTCTATATTTTGACCATTAATTTTAAATTTGATGGCAGATTTTTTCTTGCCCTTACTAAAAATCATAACTTTAGTTTTAGTAATATTGACTTTCAACTTCCATCTGTTACAATATATTCCCAGGCTGTCCAGACAAGCTTGTAAACCCTTTTCACTCTCTGACAGTAGAATTAAATCATCTGCATATTGTAAACAATTAAATTGTGTTGTAATGAGTGACACAGGAAATGTTTTTGAAAAATCAAATATTTTTGGCAGATCATTAGTGTATATATTAAATAACAGAGGGCTAAGACCATCACCTTGTCTAACACCCCTATTGGCTCCATGAGCTTCTGAAATAAAGTTTTCTTTTTTTACCACAAACTTTGAATTAGAGTACATATGTTTAATTATCTTATAGAAATTTCCTCCAATTTTAAGATTTAATAGTTTTTTAAGTAATCCTGAGTGCCAAACAGAGTCAAAAGCTTTAGAGAGATCTACAAAACAAGCAAAAATAGGCTTTTTTAATTTGTGTAAATATTTATTTATCAAAGTTTTAATAGTGAAAATATGATCTGCAGTTCTATAATCTGGTCTGAATCCTGCTTGAAAGGGATTATAAAGATTATTTTCTTCCATATATTTATGCAGTCTTTTCTGTAATAATGAGGTGAAAAGCTTGCCAAGACAGCTGGTAAGGCTAATACATCTATAATTATCGCATATGTTTATGTCACCATTTTTGTGTAAGAAGGAAGTACAAGATAAATTCCAAGCATCTGGAAATTTTCCGCTTGATAAAATTCTGTTAAATAAATTAACAATAGGTAAAAGTAATAGGTCTTTTCCATATAAAAGGAATTCATTATATATAAGGTCTATTCCTGGTTGTTTATTCTTCTTAAGTTTTTTAATGCCATCTCTGACTTCTTTACAAATGAATGCATAATCTAAATGTTTATTATTAATATTTTCAATTTCTATCTTCGAGATATCTAAATCAGTATTATTTTCTTCATAAAGCTTTTTTAAGTAATTTGACATTTCAGATAGAGGTATAGGATTTTCTTCTCTATTTGTATTTTTCTTCAGATTATTAATGGTTTTCCAAAATAATTTAGGGTTATCTTCATGAAGAGAATCTAATTTATCAATTATATCTGTTATAAATTTCTTTTTTGTATCTTTTAGTAATTTTTTGTACTCCCTTCTTAACTGGTGGTATGATGTTTTTAAATCATGATTATTAGGATGTTGTTGTAATCTACTTCCAAGATTGTTAAGTTCCCTTTTAAAAAATTTACAATTTCCATTAAACCATTTCTGTTTTCCTTTCTTTTTCTTTCTTTTCCCCTTGAATGGTCTAAAATTAAATGTTTTATTTGCTGAGTCTAAAATTATATTGCTCAGATTTTCAGATAAATTATTTATATCCATTTCAGGATTATTGACTTCTAGTAAAAATTGATCAATTAAAAGTTTTGAATCTTGTACGGCTTCTACAAATTTTTCTCTTGAGCCTGATTCCAAATTGTATTTACCTGGAAGAAGATCACAATCCTTAGTATTAATGTTGTTGTTAATTTGTGAGTATATATAATTACTGTTGTTTTTTAAACCAGTCCATAATAAACTATGGTCTGAAAGCTCATTTGGTGGAAAGACATGTAAATAAACAAATTCATGAAAAATATCTTCAGAAACTAAAAAATAATCAATACTACTACTTCCTCTTGGACAGTAGTAGGTATGGAACCCCAGCGAGTCACCGTCAATTCGACCATTAAGTATTCTCATCTTTGATTCTATACAAAAATCTATTAGCATTCTTCCCTGTTCATTTATCTCAGGATCAAGGTTGTTTCTTTTGGGTAAAATTAGATCTGATGTATAATTTGTAGGTAAATTGGATTTGCCCTCAGAATTCTGGTGGTAGTCTGTCTCATCAAGTTCTATATAATCTATTAAATTAGCAGTTCTACTATTACAGTCTCCCATGATTATAACTTTGCCCAATTCTGAGTATTTATTCACTAAACTAGATAATGAATCAAAAATTTTATCGTTTTCTGGACATACTGACTTTGCCCTTGGATTTATATATACACAGCCTAAAAAAATATCATGTGTAAGACCACATTTATCTTTGTCTAATTTAATAAAGATGTAGTTTTTACTTTGGGCTATTTTAATGATAGCATTACTTTTTTTGAATTCATTTTTAAAATAAAGAATGATTCCACCTGATCTTCGTCCTCTTTTACCTTTTTTCTTAATTCCAGGTTGGTGAAAGCATGTATAATTTTTAAAAGATATCGATGACTCGCCGTGGGTCCATGACTCCACTATTCCAAAAATATCAAATTTACTACAATTTATATCATTTAACTTTTGACTAGAGAAACCATTTATATTCCAGCATCCTAGCTGAAGCATTTTATGTATATATATATTAAAACATAACCACAATACTGATTTTGTGAGACCTGATGGCATTGATTAGCATTTTCATTATGTATAAACAAGCATCAATCATATAAGTTGTAATGAAAGGTGTGAATTTTTTATATTTCACTTGTGTGTGTAAATTGTCATTAATAATATAAAGTTGCAAATGTGTGTAAAGAGGCATAACTCTGACTGTTTAAAAAAGTACTGTAATATTACAATTAAATAGGCATACCTGGTCATACATCTTGTTGTTTATTGTACACAATTATTTTTGATATTATAATGTGTAAAGGATGACATATATTTGCATACTAATGAAAATTAAAATAGTTTTAAAGATTCAGTAAAAACCTCATGTGAAATGTTTTCTCCATTGGATACAAAATGTGTAAAAAGGAGGCATAATTCTGATTGGGTGAATTAAGTTATAATATTATTACAATATTATCAAATTGGATTCAATAGACATACACACACATTAATATTAACATAACAAACAATAATAATAATTCTATCAAAGTGAAATTATTTCGAGTGTTATTGATAATTTATATATTCAGTAACCGCATCAGTACATTTCTCTCGTTCGGACTTAATCCAGGGTTGCTTTGTGGATTTCTGCTGTAAAAAGGATCTTCGGATCCTTTATATTGATTGTTCCTATTTAGAGGATCTTGGAATCCTTTAAATCGATTGTTCCTATTTAAAGGATCTTGGAATCCTTTATATCCATTGTTTCTATTTTGAGAACGTTCTGGTCCTTGGTTTGTTGTGTAATTGGAATATGATTCCATCCCAAGGTGTTCATTCAAGTTATTTTTGATCATTTTGGCAAGTTCACTAGTGCCCAGTGCTGTAAAGTGTACTCCATCACTAAACAAGTATTCATTGAGTTTGTTGATGTATGGATTTTTGAGAATGTAAACTTTATTGGATGCCAGATGTCGAAGTTTGAAATTTATTTCATCCACATTGTTGTTAAATACTTCTTGCTTCAGCCTATGAAATAAAGGCGACACATGTAGCTTACTATTTGGATTTTTTTCTTGGAATTCACTTATGAGGCTTTCAACTTCTTTCATTATTTTTTCCGCTGATGATCTTGCTTTAGATAGATCATTGCTGCCGACAATAACGACCACATTGTCGCTTTGTATTGTTGTATTTAAGATGAATTCTTTTGCACCATTAACGTTCTTTTTTCCTTCTGTCAAAATATGAATTTTTACCTTTTTGTATTTGTAGAGTCTTTTCTCTTTTAAATAATTTGCATGGGAGTCTGATATAATAAGTAGATCAACTTTATTATCAGTGGTTTGAGTATCTTCGTATTTTTTGTCTTTTTGAATACTTTCTAATTGTGTTGGTATTTCTTTCTCTTGAAGTATTGAAAACCGATTTTGAGTGTGTACATTATATGACGTATTTCCTATTTCCTTTTCACACTCCTCTTTTTCAATTATAGCTGGTTTATGTTTGTGGTGTTCCAAGTCTTTAACTCGAAGTTCAAGTTGATGTATTATGTGAAGTTTTTCTATAACTTCTTCTGATTTTTCTTGTAACTGTCTGTTGTAGTGATCAAAGTCCTTTGATTTTTCAGTGATAAGTTTTTCTATTGTTTGATCTTTTTGATCTAATTGCTTTTGTAATGCCCTGATTGTTTCTTCTTTTGCCTCTTTTTCTCTCTCTAGGCTTTGTATTTTTATTTGGGGCATCTCACTATTGTCATTTGTAGAATTTGTTTTAACTTGAGTTTCAACTGCTATGATTTTTTGGTTCATAATTTCTATAATTGGTTGAATGTTATCTATATCTATTCTGCATGAGTAGAGATTACAGATTTTTCCTTCTATTCTCTGGATGGAAGATGTCAAATTTTGATTTAATTCTATTTGTTTGTCTAGTTTCTCACTTAATTTCTTAATATCAGTTGATCTTGTTTGCTTTGACTTCCTAGTGGGGCTAGGATTGCACACTTTGTTCAAACTAACTGGATCCAAGTCTATTAGGGTAGTATTTAAAGGGTCCAGTTCATCAGTAGATTTATCACCGAAGTATTCATTTGTATTGTCAAGTGTTTGATCTTCACTGATTGATTCTTTTGTTTCATCTTTTTTTGACGGGGAAGGAGATACATGTACCTGTAGCTCAGATTCTGTATTTAATTCTACAGTTTCTTTTAATTCTGTTTCAGATTCATTTATTACTTTTTTGAGTTTGGTGTCTGAATCTTGGTCTTCTTCACGTTCTATGTTTGTTTCGATTGGGTCTTTGTTATCAAGATTGTCATTTTGGTCCTTACTTCGGCATGCATTAACAAATTCTAATAGTTTAGGGAATTCCTCTTCACCAAAAACAGTATACCCATTTCCTTGAATAGTAATTGTTCCAGTTTTCAAATATATCTTTATAAGAAAAAGTCTTGGGTTATCTACTTTTGTCATCTTGTCATTATCTACCTTTATTTGTATTTCATGTGTTTTCTCAGAGTTAATTTCTTCCCAATTTATGCTGAATTGTTTATTTTTTCCCAATTGTTCCCAGTATCTCATTGTCATACTTTTTATCCAAAGATGTAGTCTTTCCTTACTGGTATGAAAACTGTACATACTTGCTTTTGGTTTATATTGGTTTATTTTGATAGTTTCATACGGAATTTTCTCGATTTTGGATGGTTCAAAGGGAGGTAATTTAAGAGACTGAATGTATTCATCGTAATTAAAAGTTGAGTTATCACTATGACCAAAAAAAATTGCACGTATGCGGTACAAGATAAACGCTTGTCTACCTGTACGACTTGGTGCCGTTATTTCACATACAAATAATGGTTAAGGTTTATATTTGTAAAGCGTTTAGTTGTATTAAAAATATGTATTTGTGTAAATTTAGATTATTAAAGTGTGTTTTGTTTTTTTATTATATCCTAATCCGACTTAAAATGACAAAATTATTTCAAATAATAACTGCGTGATCAGCAGATCAGGTTTCTGTAATATCCGATCAGGAAATTAGAAATTAGCGAGCATAGTTCACGTCGAATGAAAAGTTCTTAAATGATAGCAGAATGTCGACGTTTATGATTTAATTCACTATTATGTGCATCATGTTAGGCAGTGGGTATCTCAAGATCCTGGAGGTCAAATATTTCAAGTAGTAGCTTTTTTTAAAAGCTTGTCGTGTGTAACAGAAAAGACGGAGATCCGTGGTTTTGGGGTAGTTTTTTTATTGGAATCTTCCACTCTAATAAGTAATATGAATGTATTTTTTTGTTTTCTTTAGGTTTCTGTGTTTTGGTTGTATTTCTGGAGCAGTGTTATGATGGAAGGAGGCTATATAGTCCAACATGTTATTCAAAATTTAGATCAACATTTTAACTATAAATTTCTTTTCTGTTAGAGCCGTGAGGCTTTGTGTAAGAAAGGGCTGTTTCATGGCATTGGTAATCCCAATAAGCCCCATAGCTAACGTCTCATTGAACAACTCCCAATTTGCACCATCCCATGGTAAGTGCAAAGGTTCTACTTCCCTCCACTGCCTATATGCCTGATCATAAGAAAAAAAGCTTCATGCCTCTGTGCCATTGACTCAATTTTTGTCATTACTACTATTTTTAACGAATGTTAAACACTCATCCTTCTCTACTGGAACATACTTAACAACCTGGATTTGGATTTCAATAAATCCTCCAGATTAGTGTATTTGTTAGACCAAATATCAGCTTTTAGTTTTGGGTTCACACCCAAAGCCAGTGGGAGTGATAAACCCAGGCCTCTTAACTCGTTTGAAAATGTACCTGTGTTTGGAGTGCCCTGTAGAAGATGGTTCACCACCTATTGACTCGGAGATCCTTCAGTTGGCATGAAACACTGTTGACCGCTTCTGCTAATAACATTTGAGCAGGACGGATGACTGCTCTCAGATGATTGGTTCTCAATAATATTTGTTGAGTGGGACTGGGATGGTGTCGTCATCTCTGTTGTATTACATGTACTGATATCTTGCCTTGGTGGACAAATGGAATTAACACCTTGGTGTGTTGGTATCAAATTGGATCTGGTGAGATTACATCCCTGCCTTGAATAACACCAGTGCTTTTGAGGATTGTAACTACTGTTTGGGCGATAATTGGAGTTGCGACCGTCAATATTCTCAGAATTTGGTCATCATTATACGTATTTGGATCAATTGGATTGGACAGTACATGTGGATTATCAGCTGACAACTGGCCGGAATTAATATTTGGATTTGAAGAGCTTGGTACATGATTGTCACTCCCAAATCTCAACTGCATATGTTTGCCATTACTTCTCCAAGTCTCTGTGTGTTTTTCCGTTTACGATTACTTCTTTTAGGTACTTTGGATGGCATTTCTGATAAAACGGTTGCTGGAAAAAGAACACAAAATAAATTGAATGCATGATATAGAACTTCCATATCAAAATAAGTGCAATAAGAACATTTTGAACATATGTATACCATCTGCAATTCTCTCTTATACCATATATACTCTATACCCTTAAATTCATTTAAGTGCCGTGTGCTCTGATTCTAAATATTATATTTTATCAACCATATATACTTTATACCCTTAAATTCATAGGAGGTTGCACTGTGCCTGAGGTAATAGATGTGGTCGTTTTTGTAGACATTGAAGTCGTTGCAAATGGGACTGACGTTGTCAAGGCAGGTATCAACGTAAATTAACTTGATGAAGAAACTGGCGCAGACGTTGAAATGGGATTACCAGTTGTTCCGACGCGAATTAAATTTGTTGCTGGTACCGCTGGTTGTAAAGTTGCTTGTGGGAATGTTGTTGGTGGCAATGTTGGGTATAAAGCTGAAAAATGAGCTGTTGTCTTCAATGTTGGCTTCGGCGCTCTAGTTAACAAAGAAGCTGGAAATTTTGGTCTTTCAATATGGGATGACCGAATTGGTTTGATTGGAGACGGAAGTGTGGATTTTTCTCAGGCTGGAATATAAGGATGGTTAAACACTGACGAAACTGGCGATGAATTGTATTTTGGTGGCTCTTCTACAAATGGTATTGTGGGTTCGTTGCTATTTTTGTAGTGAAAATCTTTATTTTGATTGAAGATGACGATTTCTTCTTGATCCTCGCAAAATTTTAGTTGGTCAAAGGCTGTGTCACGTTGTTGATAGTTCAACGGTGTTTTTCCTTTTGTTGACTTCCCTGTTTAGAACATGGTCCTTATTGGGTCCTCACCATTCTATTGTGTTGATGTTTTTGTATGTTGAAAACATTGTCAATTGAATTGCCTTACAACACAATTGAGGGGTAAATAAACTCATCATAGATACCAGGACTAAATTTTGTATATACGCCAGACGCGCGTTTCGCCTACAAAAGACTCATCAGTGACGCTCGAATCGAAAAATAATGAGATCGGATTATTCAAATAAGAATGCAAAAAAATAAAATATTAACAAAATATTCAAGTTTTGAATATCAATTACAAAATTATATTTGATTAACAACAAAATTTTCACATATGTTATTTTCTCTAGATGTTCATATATATTTACAACAAAATTTTTCACATATGTTTTTTCTTTAAATGTCTATATAATTCTCATTCGAAATCCGATTCTGAGTCCGTTATATCAATAACCTTCGGTCTTATTGTGGTATGGTATTTTCTCTAAATGTTTATATATATTTACAACAAAATTGTTCACATAAGTTTTTTCTTTAAATGTCTATACATGTATATAATTCTCATTCGAAATCCGATTCTGAGTCCGTTATTTCAATAAAAGAGGGACCAAAGATACCAAAGGGACAGTCAAACTCATAAATCTAAAACAAACTGACAACGCCATGGCTAAAAATGAAAAAAAGACAAACAGAAAAACAATAGTACACATGACACAACATAGAAAACTAAAGAATAAACAACACGAACTCCACCAAAAACTAGGGGTGATCTCAGGTGCCCCGGAAGGGTTAGCAGATCTTGCTCCACATGTTGCACCCGTCGTGTTGCTTATGTGATAACAAATCCGGTAAATAGTCTAATTCGGTAGGTCACATTCATGAAAGGGAAGGGGAATGTAGTTACGACGAAAGGAACATATCCGATATCATTTGTGAAACGGTTATTCCATAACGGTCAACCAACTCGTGATGGGCGTCCGTAAAATTTACGAAGGGATGCTTTCAACTTCACCATTTGGAACTCTTGGTTTAATAGCTTCCTTGTGAGCAGTAATAACCTTCGGTCTTTTTGTGGTGAAGGTTTGCTCCTGAAATAAAAAAAAAAGAAGAAATATTTAAGAAATTATGAACTAAGAAGTAGCTAGCAATATATCATCAGATATATTTTTATTTGTAGACAATTTTAACAATCTAGACAAATAATCGAGTACAGATTCAGTCCTTCCTTGGTGAGTTTGTAATATTGTCAGATCCAACAGATGTTGTTTGTCTTTAAATCTCTCTTTAAAAACAGAGATCAATTCATCAAAATTAGATTTTTTTTGTGGCCGAAACTGTGTCATACCAAATTCTGGCATGGTCTTGTAAATGGAAGGGGAATGACTCTGCACTCCTTTGCTTAGTTAAATCATAAAAAGAACAGTATTGTTTAAAAGTTTTCAGCCAAGTTTCAGGGTTTTGAGAATTATCACCCTTGAATTTTTCAATCTTTAAAAAAGAAGACATGTTAAAAATTTTCATAAGTGGTATTGATGTCCTACCTGCTGAAATAGCTGCTGAAGCGGTGGATGTTGTTGTTGCTGGTGGTGGTGCAGAGTCGTTGAAATTGGTATTGAAGATGCAGATGAAGATGGCACTGTAGTGGCTGCGGTCACAATTGCTATGGCTGCTGGTGCCGTGTTTGAAGAAAAATGGGACGGCGTCTGTAATAAAATTAACGGTACCAATTTTCTTGCACCAGATGCGCATTTCGACAATACATGTCTCTTCAGTGATGCTCGTGGCCAAAATATTTGAAATCCAAAGCTTATATAAAAGACGAAGAGCTATAATCCAAAAGGTCCGAAAAGTATAGCCAAATCTATAAAGCAGGCAATGAAAGTTTATTTACCAGTAATGGCGTTCCGGGATACGGTTGTTGAACTGGTCCAGGTGTTGATGTCCCTTTAGAATGCGTCAGGAAGGCTTGTAAAATTTTGGGTCGAACCAACCGTGTTGGTTGTATTGGCCTGATTGGAGTTAAGACACTTGAAGGTATGAACGGGTTATGATCAGGAACAGGTCCAGTTGGTTGGTCACTGTATTGAGGAGGAAGTGTCCACGGATCTTGGACGAATGGTATTGTGGTTTCCTCACGTTCAGGAATATTTGTCCTCACGTTCAGGAATTTTATTTTTGAAACGGTGTTTAAGTACGAATTGCTCCTCTTCTGGCAAAATGTTCAATTGATGAAACGCTGTATCTAGCTTATGGTGTTCTGCCTATTTACTGTAATTTAGAGGTGTTTTTCCTGGTTTTGTAGGTTTTCCTGTCGCTTTAAACATCCTGCACCATTTTATTGTGACAATTGTTATTGTGTTTTATAATCCTTGCTAAAGTATTGACGTATGTAACAATAAGGGGGAAACAAACTCACAATCAATTGGTAGATAGGCCGGAATCGGCAACAGGAAAAGCTAAAATACAATAAGTGTTCGAATTTTTTAATGAAGAATAAAGTTAAAACATTACAATATTAGATAATTTTGTTTTTGTTTAAGTATTTGTAAATTGAAAACATTAATAAAAAAGAAACATACATTTTTCGTTTGTTTTTAATATAATAAAGCAGTTATAACAAATACAGTACTTATGATCTCAAAACTTTCTTTAATGAAAAATAAATAAATTTAACTTTAAGAAACTATCTTAAGAATAAATAGTTTCTTTCAAATTAAAAAATATTTACAATAAGCTTATGTTTGCAAATAAATACCTTATTAAACCACAAAGTATGAAAATTATACATGTATATTACAATATAAAATAAATATTCTTTAATGTCAGTTGAACAATTCATGTATATTACAATAAAAAATAACTATTCCATAATGTCATCAATTCTGTTAGAAATAAACATTTTAATAAATTTATTCTACTCTCTTAATTGACATTTTCTCATTTCTGAATATTGTCTTGATATTTTATCACTGTCTCCATATTGTCCACTTAATCATCCACAATTTGTTTCACCTGATGGACTATTTTTATTTCCTTTCCATCTAATCCTCTTATTTTGTTTCCTACCTGTGATGTCATTACAGTGTTTGTCCTGTAATTATATTTTTCTATTATGCTTGTTTGAATTCGACATGAAGACATTTTTACTCAAAATAATTGTAATCCTCAATAAAAAGAAAGAACACGAAGGAAAGAAGTAATCTCAGAAAATATGTTTTTCTATTTATACATAGGCATAACCACTAATTAAATTTTTCCAAAACAGTTTATCATCAAGTATACATAGTCCTGTTTTACGAACTTTGTTGATGTATAGAATATGATTGCTACTTCGAATAAAGTTCATACCGTTTAAAGTCATTTTATTTTCAAATAAACACTGTTTATAGTGGTTACGTCTTATCTGTTGACCAACGGCACATTTGGCAATCCATTAGGCAGTTCGTTTATCCTTTTGAATATCATATTCATGATCGCTTACATCATAGATAAAACTAAACATTTTAGGTCAAAGTCCAACAAATTCCTGTATGGTGGTACCTGGAAAGATATGCTGTAAACATTAAAATTGTTATTTAAGACATGTATAATTGTTTTGTTGTAACTTAGACATTTAGTGTTCTTAGTTTTCCTTCTACAATTTACTATTTCAAAGTTCAGTTCTAGCGAATTCTTATAGTTTAATGTTATTCGTCGGATTTTACAGCATGTTAAGTTTCCATCTTTATCGGGATTTTTCAGTTTATAACCGTCGGTGATTCTTATAGTTTAATGTTATTCCTCGGACTTTAATTCAAATAGAAATTGTCCACATAGACATAAATGAATTTATAAAATAAATTAGATTTTATGTCTAATGTGACCAGTGTTATAAATGTATATCAAAACTGAGAATACCAAATACAGACAGCTACTTATGTCAGGACACACCTTGCTCGGTTTTTTGGAGGCAATAGTAACAAGGAAAAAGATTCCAATCAAAATGTCATTTATTAAAAACGACGATCAAAATTATTTACAACAACAGGGGAGTTAATCTTACAAATGGTAACATTTAAATGCCCCTTATTTAACTCCCCTGATAAAAAGCCAGCCTACAAAAAAGGTGGCGTACAAAAAAGGCCAAAAGGCGAATTCAGCTTTACCTTAAAGATGAATGAGCCCACGCCATCCAAGGTGTGTCTTGAGTTCTAAAATATCATTTTAACTTTGAAATCAGACCACAACCAATTAACACATATAATCACATATAACTTTAACAATATACTTCACAAATAACTATAACAAATACTACACATATATATGTTTTTGTACTATAAAACAACAATAAAGGAAATGTTACATCAACTAACATGACTTTGACCATTGATAGTCTTTATGAGCAGGCAAATCCTGGCCTCAACCGTCTGTATGACATATATCTTATATCTGTATATATAATACTATTATTGCACGTTAGACTTAATAAACCTTTAATGTACATGATGTATGTTCACATGAGGAATTGAACATAAATAGTATCACTTTCGAGCCGCCAGCACACACTCAATGAGTTTGATTCGAAATACATACATGTATGAATGAAATATAGTATAACAATACATGAACATGATTAAAATATTGATAACTCACAGGTCTATTAATACATTAAAATGTATACACATACTTGTAGAATTTTGAGCAGGCAAATCCTGACCTCAAAGTCAATACCATTTCTTAACAATATACTACCTTTAATGGTTTATATAGACAATGACTGATCATGAAAAATAATCAAAATGGCAACTAGGCATATCCTAACATCACTTTCTGACTTAATATTTGACTAGTGAACATCAGCACATTACATGCGAATAGATGCAATTCTAATATATCTTTGCAAAGCATTTGAATTCATTGCTCAGAATAACCTAGGTTGGCAGCATTAGTTGCTGCACATATACGAAAGCTATGTCCCTTGTATTGACCCCAAGGGTGACTGGGGTATAGAAATATGGTCACTTGGTCTTCTCCCGACCGGCAGTAAAACGCTTGCTGAAGTGGGGCGTCCGTTTGGCTGTGCGGGATGTATCAAGTTCGCAGTCACGTCCGTCAGAAGGGGACGTTAAATCCGATGCCTCGTGTAAAGAGAGTGCCACGTTCTTTGCACGTTAAGAACCCTTGCAACAACTCTTTGAGGGGTCCGTAGGTGGCCTGTTGCAAGGCAAAATTTCTGTCCCTATCCAATATACCCTCATTTTCCAGTGGCAGTCCAAATTTCCCCGACCATCATCCTAGATGGCCTCTATTACAACAACCTACCTATAGTATTTATTGTAAACTTGTTCTCGTCCTGAATATG
Organism: Mytilus edulis; assembly: GCF_963676685.1. Classification (NCBI taxonomy): domain Eukaryota; kingdom Metazoa; phylum Mollusca; class Bivalvia; order Mytilida; family Mytilidae; genus Mytilus; species Mytilus edulis. The sequence continues at coordinate 69,017,404 of NC_092354.1, read as the reverse complement.
CATGAAATATTTGCCACTGGACGTTAAGCAACCAACAATCAATCAATCAATCAATGTTTACGTTTGAAAGTCGGTCAAACTGTCACATGATTTTTCCACAACATAAAGTCACGTGGTTCTTTCATAACAGAATGTCACGTGGTTCTTTCATAACAGAATGACTATTACATAATATGAACACGAATAGCTTTCTAATACTATGCTAACGGTATTGTAGTTCGTAACGAATATAATACCTTATCTCAAGTTAATTACTATAGTTATCTTCTTATATACCGGCAGATCGTTAATGAATATTGTCAGCATCAAATGTATAGTTCATCGATCACGGAGTATTTGCGTGGGTAAATGTAGGTCAACAGTCTTGATGACTTTAAATGTATATAAACTACTAACTATTGTACTGACCTCTCGCTGAATAAATATTAATCCATAAACAAATGATACAAAATGTTGTTATGTGAATGAAGTGTCACCAGAGTGTATATAAACAAACTAATAAATCAAAAATTGTCCAGAGAAATTTTTGCGAACTTTCTTGTCGCAGATAAATTTTTACGTCATAACATATCTGTTATTTGATTGGTTGGCTAAATATAAAAATTAGATAATTCTATAATATACACTTAGTTCACATTGACTGTTTAATTCAAATAGAAATTGTCCACATAGACATAAATGAATTTATAAAATAAATTAGATTGATCTACATTGTATTTTAAATGTAAATACCATTTACCAAATACATGGAATAAATTTATCTATGCATGGTTCTTTTGATGGTTCTATGATGTTCTTTTGTGTACATGTACATACAAACATGTACATGTATGAACAAGTATGATAAGTGCCAAATACATGGTCAGACTCTAAATACATGTCTTTGATAAATATGAATTAAACTTGTGATGAAATATGCAAATGTAGACCAAATACAACAATGTACATGTACATTTTGTACATGGTCTTATGCTTAAAATCTATTCATGTAAAGAGTATATTTTTGTCTTTCTCTATTTTTGCTGACACATATTACATTTGTTGTGGCATATGTATATATTACTTGCACTTGTGTCTATTGCCCGGGGCAAATGTTTATCTATTTTTATTATAAGTGCATGATGATATACAAAAATGTACCTGCATAGGACAAATTTGCCTACGGCATTAATTTTGTAAGGTTGGTCATTCTGTAATGCACCAGTTAGCAAACTGACTTCAACTTGAATGTTTTTTTAAATAAAATAATTACACTTCATCATAAAATTTAGATTGATTGATTGATTGTTGGTTGCTTAACGTCCAGTGGCAAATATTTCATGCATATTCAGGACGAGAACAAGTTCACAATAAATACAATAGGTAGGTCTTGTCATAACAGAGGCCATAAGGGATGATAGTCGGGGAAATTTCGACTGCCACTGGAAAATGAGGGTATATTGGTTAGGGACAGAAATTTTGCCTTACAACAGGCCACCTACGGGCCCTCAAAGAGTTGTTGTAAGGGTTCTTAACGTGCAAAGAGCGTGGCACCCTCTTTACACGAGACATCGGATTTACCGTCCCCATTCTTACCGGACGTGACTGCGAACTTAATACATCCCGCACAGCCAAACGGACGCCCCACTTCGGCAAGCGTTTTACTGCCGGTCGGGAGAAGACCAAGTGACCATATTTCTATTCCCCAGTCACCCTTGGGGGTTAAAATCTAGAACATACACTAGTACTTTATTAAGGCAAAGACTTCAAAAATATTTAAAAATTAATGTTAATGCTGATAAATGTATCCCATCTGCAGCAGACTGATCTTTGGTCTTAAATGTGCCCAAGATAAATGTAATCATTGCTTTATTGATAAAATAAGGTAATACATTGTAATCAATTATTCTTTTCTCTCTGACTTCTAAATCTGTACTGAACCAGGGGTTGTTCATGAAAATAGTTTTCACACAAACAAAATTTACAAAATTATAATTTTTTTTATAAATCTCACATCAAATCGACATGCTTATGCATGTATTTGGTATAAAGATTGCATCGCACAGGCCATTCATTTCTTTCATAATCAACTTTATCACTGAGGGTTTAAACTGTATAATGTAGGCTGCATTATTTTTCAACTTGTCCACTTTGCCAGGTTTAACATTCAGTTATAGGTTAAAGCTTGATGATGAGAACGATCAAACGAAACGTCCTCTGGATAAAGTTTGTACATGTTTAAAATCTACCAATGTCATTACACACTTATCTATGTGACGCATAATTCCGGTCAGGTTGTAACTTTAAGTCATTTTTAAAGCTTGGGTGAGACAGGTAATAAAGCTGTTATTTAGTATCAATACATTCGATAAAACGTCAATTTATAGGACGATGAGAACGAACAGACAACACTCTTTCAAAATAAAGTTGGAATAAATCCACCAATGCCATTTCACAACTATATATCTACCACTACGTTGTGCTGAATTAAAGCAAATGTTGTAGCTTTGGGTAATTTTTTAAAGCTTAAGTGAGACGTAAAATCATATTTTTGTTTCTTGTATTATCATTACTTACAAAAAATGTCGGTTAATAGAACGACTAGAACGAACCAGCGACACATCTTCTGAATACAGTTTTTTATAAAATCCACCAATGCCATTACATAGTATAGCTACGTGACGTGTAATTAAACACAGGTTGTAACTTTGGTTCATTTGAAAAAGCTTGAGTGATACGTGAAATAAAACTGTGTATTATTATCAAAACATTAGGTACGATGTCAACATGTAGGACGACGCGAACGAACATACAAATCAACTTCCGTATAAAGCTTGAATAAATTCCAACTTACAACAATAGTGGTAAAAGTTCAATAACTCAAGTGCTTAAAAGATTTACCGTATTTTTCATCATGATCATTGTTGTGGAATACACTTTTACATAATGTTCCTATAAAGTGTACGATATGTTTATGTTTACATATTCATAATCTAAGTTCGTGCACATAAAATATAAAGATGGCGATCGAGAGAGCTACATCATCACTACATTCATCAGTTCAAAAGGAATAATATGCACGAAAGAATGCTTAAATAAAATTTACCTTGTTCCTTTTTTACACATATTCAATCATTGTATCGGTATAAAAGTCCGAATAGCTAAAAAAAAATTATAAAATCCCAAAATAAAACTCTTGTTTACAAAACTATCGATCTGTAGATAAGCAAGAAAGTGTAATAAGATACATAGTGAAAAACTAACCAATGGGCATCCAGTCAAAAGAGCGTAATGCAGGGGTTCCCCAAAGGATTATGAAAATAATCATAAAGAATGAATTAATGGTTTTCTTCGTTTGCATAAAATAAGTTATTAAAATAACTTGCCTATTTTTGGGAATTTATAACTGATTTTAAGTATGTACTTTAATGATTTAAGGGTAAAATAAGAAAGATATAAGCATATACTCAAATATGAAGAATTTTTGTCAAACTAAAAATTAAGAACTTCTGATCATGAAGGTACATGTATTTTGGAGTAAGAACTTGCGTGTAAATCTGACCAAATACATTATATTAAGGCCTTTTAAATTGATGAAACATGTTTTTTGTTATCTTATATACACTTGCAGTCTATTTTGGTTAATATTTACACCTATACATGTTTATGGTTTCAATGTATATAAGCTTATGATTGCCCATTGTTTATATTTTTTTAATGAGAAAGTTAATTTATTGTAATTCACATTTTATAGTTTATGATTTTTTTTATTAATAACTTAATAGAGATTAACAGGAGATCATTTTTTTTTACTTTTGGATTAGCTACATAATAAACCAGATGAGATAAGAATTTGGTTCTATTATTTGACAGATTGAAACAGACTTGTTTTCTGTTTATCATGAAAAGATTATCTTTTTAGTGCAGATAATTGCAAAATTTTCTATAGATGACTGCGACAATTTGTCGCCTTCTAAATCTTAAATCAAAACAAATTTCTGCACTTTTTTTAGGATTAGATGCATTTAAGTGGGATAAATAAGATTAAGTGAAGATAATGATGCATTTAAGTGGGATAAAATAAGATTAAGTGAAGATAATGATGATAAAGATTGTGTGAAGATGTGTATAATTGATTTCTTTAAGCTGTTTTTTTTTTTTTTTAAATTTTTAATCCTCAAGAATTACTTAACTTTAAAATGTTAAAAGTTTTAACCTTGGATCTAAAATTTACAATTAAATTTTGATTCACTTTCAAGTGCAAAAAAAAAAAAAAAAAGAAATGTTTTAAAATAAATTAAAAAGTGAAAAATTGTATGATTTCATCAAACTTTCTTTCTCCTGTGTTAAAAAAGAAAAATGTAGACTTTATTTAGCTTTTTGATAAGTGTTGTTTCTTGAATGGAAAAATACATACTCATGAATGCCTGAACTATTTTCTACTACCATTTTTGATGTATATTTATATATGTTTGATATTACTTAGTGTTTTACATGTATGAATTTGTGTTTTTTATTTTATCAGTTCCATTGATTTTGATATAATACATTTTACAGTGCCATTAGATTTTGAAAAAAAATAAGGTTTCATTACACTTTGCTCATATATCCTATATTTTGATACTCAGGGTAAATTTGTGGTGTTTTCTTATGTTTATGATGCAATATTTAATATTTCAGTATTCCTTTTTTAATACTCAGGTTTATTGTTTTCGTGCTTTATGACATTTTTTTGTCATATTCATGTATAGTGCCTGTTATCTTTTGATGACATATAATGGTTATAATTAGTATGCATTTGTATTGTCTTTCAAGTTTATGTCTCAGTTAAGATGTTTAAATACTTGTATGGAGAAACAGTTTATTTTTTCAATACATGTGTGAGCATAGTGATGAATTTACTATGTATAAGACAAAAAGGTTGTTTCTATTTGTTTTAGTATTTAGATTGTTGTAGATACGTTTTAAAAGTTTCCTTCAGAGTGCCAGAAAAACCTTTATATCTCAGATAAAATAGACATGATTCCAACTATAGACTCTAATGAAGATATGAATTCAACAAGAGATCATAGCGTCGCAGGCATCACATTTAGAACTTCGAGATTGAGGTCTAGTTTAAGTTCTCTGTACGCAAATTATGACTTTCACTTAGACATGGTGAAAGTGATGGGGGTAATTGTCCTCCTTTCAGTGACGAGTGCAACACTAGCCGTTACTAACAATCTGCATGTTTGTAAATCATACAAGTCGCACAATGCTACAGATTGTATTAGATTAACACACCACCCAGTAGATTCTCTAAGACAATACAATTCATCCATATGTGACTTTTTTCAACAATTTGACCTCCCACAGGACTATAAGGCTACTGTGTGTCGATATCAGAGAGAAGTGAGGATTGATTTTAGACAATTTATTAGTGAACACCCAACAATCAAAGGACTTTATTTCAATACAAGACAGTGGCAATATCTAAAGAGACTAATACCACACATTGACAAGTCTATCACTAAAGCACTGATTTAAAACAATCCATCATATTTGTGATTTTATTTTTATCAATAAAGCTGTGTTAAATAAGCATTGTATGTCAAGTTGTTTGCTTATTATTTTTGTGATTTTATTGGTTAAGTGAATAATCACTAGGTTTTAAATGGTCAGTACAGCAAACTCTCATGATTTTATCAGTTAAGTGAATAATTACTAGGTTTTAACTGGTCAGTCCAACAAACTCTCATGATTTTATCAGTTCAGTGAATAATCACTGGGTTTTAAATGGTCAATCCAGCAAACCTCATCTGATTGTAAATGACCGTCAAAGGCTACAATTCATCCTTTCAATATAACAAAACCAATGTGTGAAAAGTTTTCTCGTGATGTTTTAACAGAAACAAACTTTTAAACAATTTATTTCCAGATCTTTAAGACAAAAAAAAAAAAGACTCTTTTCAAATAACAATTTTAATATCATAATATCAAATCAGCTAACTGTTATATATATACATACAAACAATTTTTGCAACATTACCAGTAGAAAATATTCATTGTAAAAATGTGTAAAAGTTATCGAATACAACCAATACAACCAAAGTATTTAAGTGGTGAGTTGAAATCATATTCCAAAATAATGTTCACTGAGACATTTTGAATTACTGAGATTTTAGAAATATTGTATTAACCATGAATAACATATGGTGGAAACAACTCACTGATAATAAGAACAAACTTTTTTTTATTCAAAATGCTATAAAAAGTGCTAAAACTTGCATATACATATCAATGGAGAAAATTGACATTACATTTCTCATAAAAATATGAAACAACAACAGCATTAATCAAAAACAATGTCATACAAAAGTAACAAATCAGCTAACTGCTGAATATATATATCACCAACACAACCATTAGAAAAGATTTATTGTAAAAATAAAACTCATCCAAACAATACTGATTTTAAAAAACATTGACTAGAAACTGCAACCAAGATTGGAATGAGGATTTAAGTAAAAATTTGTAAAACAAAGGACAAACAAAAAAAACCCAAACAAAATGTGTGTTGTTTAAAGGTATATAACTTCATTTTAAACGACAGGAATAAACTCACAAAATGCACCAGTATAAGGGAGAAAACAGATGTTGTTATCGAAATTATAATCCTAAGTTAAAAAATAAATAAAATTAATGCATATATCAATCAAGAAAATTGACATTACATTTCTCATAAAAAAAAAAAAAAAAAAAAAAAAAAGCCCACCAACAACAGCCTCGACTAAAAACAATTTTGCATAAAAGTAACAAATCAGCTGACTGCTGAATATACATATATCACCAACACAACCACTAATAAGATTTATTGTAGAAATATATAAAAAAAACATCTATACCATTCTGATTTTTTTTTTTTAAACATTGACTAGAAACTACAACCAAGATTGGAATGTTGATTTAAGTTAAAATTTTAAAATGAGTAAAACATATACAACTTATCTGAATACTGATTTTGTTATTAACATTGACTAGAAAATACATAAAAATTGAAATGATGATTTAACATGTTTAATTGAAAATTGATAAAAAAAAAAACAATGAGATATGAGAAACAATGATGGAGGTTAAATTTAAAAAAAAAACAAAAAAAAAAAACTTATTTTAATCAAGAACATTTACATCATGAAAAATATAAAGCTTATTGTAAAAGTAAATGGAATTGCGGATTGAATTTTCAATAAATCTAATGAGTCCCAACCGAGAGCAAAAGACATAGGGATGTAGATTCATTTTGATTAAACAATTAAGATTGAATGGAAAATATGTCAAGTAAATGAGGTAGATAACAATAAAAAATAATAACACATTGTTGAATACATGTTCAAAGACTCCCACTAGGAAATGTTCTTATCACATAGACATTGTTATAACAATAATATGAAATCTCTAAAATATCTAAGTTATAACTATACATAAACATATATAAAAAAAATGTCAAATGAGAAAGGATTATATGATTTGTAAATTTTGTAAATAAAAACAACTTTAATATATCAAAATGGAGTACATGTTTACCTGGAAAATTTAAAAATGTGTCACATTGGTTAATGAAAAGCACCATGATCTTTGTAAATAAAATAAAAAGGACAATGAAAAGCACCATGATCTTTGTAAATAAAATAAAAAGGACAATGAAAAACACCATGATTTTTTAAAATAAAAAAGAAAGACTCTTGTTAACTTGATAGATTTAAAAAATCACATTATTTGACTATGAAAAGTCTATTATTTAAATGTTTACAAGCATCAACAAAATATATACATGAAATAGATCAGTAAATGTGTTCAATTTTCATTAAGGCAATCAAAATTAATACAAGTATTTTTTGGAAGAAAAAAAAAAGTCATCTGTGTATCACTACCAAATAAATAGACAAAATATGGAATTTAATACCATTTCAAAAAAAAGTTCTAGAATAAATCAATTTTTACCAGTTCTTAAAATTATTCGATGAATGTTCGCTGAGCATGATTTTAGTATAAATACCCTACCCCCTCCCATATACAGATCACACTTTTCCTTATTTAAACAGAAAAAAACTACTTCTATACAATGGATCTCTTCACGATAGTCTCAAATGAATTAGAGAAGGTGCCCAATCTAAGATGGGCCGATTGTAGACAGATCCCCTGCCTCTTCTGCACCGCGGATTCAGATAGTAGGAGACAGATGGCATTACTATCCAACCATACAGATAACACCAATTATAGTAAAATGGTGTTTGGAATCTACCACTACATTTTACATGAGACCATAACCAGATCAGAGGCCCTCCTGTACTATGGAGACAATATGGTGTTGATGGGGGTGAAAGTTTTGGCAGAAAGGACGCAAAATATTTGCATCCTTCAAATGTGTACCAAAATTTTGAAAAAGAGGTAAGTTATTATTTTTACATATTATGATAATAATCTGGCTTATTCTTCAATCTATTCGAACGCCTCAATGGTGCTTGAGGAAGTGCTGCAGGTGGTCCATTTATGACAGGTGGGAGTGCTGCGGGTGGTCCATTTATTACGGGTGGGAGTGCTGCAGGTGGTCCATTTATAACGGGTGGGAGTGCTACGGGTGGTCCATTTATAACGGGTGGGAGTGCTGCAGGTGGTCCATTTATGACGGGTGGGAGTGCTGCGGGTGGTCCATTTATAACAGGTGGGAGTGCTACAGGTGGTCCATTTATTACGGGTGGGAGTGGTCCCAGTGCTCCAATGATAACAGGTAGGAGTGGTGCAGGTGGTCCATTTATAACAGGAGTGGGGTTTTGCATATCATCATACATCTGTCGAAGTCCTCGATAGAATTGAAAAATAAGCCCCACTCCTGTTATAATCAGTACAAATATTGCATGCATCCAATCTACAATAATTAATTAACTTATATTAGAGAGGTAATAATTTAATAACCTTAGGTGATGTTTCTAATTGTGATTGCTCTAATGAAAATAGAACACATTTAATTAGATCACTATGGTGTAGTTAGTTCAAATTCTTCAATCCCCCTACTCCCCCTCATTCTCTCCGAAAAGGCACGCTGCCTTACATTTCTCCTCAAATACTGCCTCCTGCTCCTCTTCATCAATAATTTAACAACTTCCCAAGTTATAAATGCCACTGTTCCTAAATAATAAAATAAGTATTTCAAAAATCTGCCTTAAAAATACCCTGCAATCAATCATTTACGGTATACATGTACACTTGTCAGAGTATTAAGAACAGTGAAAGAACATTTTTAATCATCATCTTAGTGATATGTCCATAATTAATTTGTAATTATTTGTATTAACTGGTGAGCACATTTCTTTTTAAACATGTTGATCAAACTTGCATGCATTACCATGATTACAATGACATGAATGATAATAGAAGAAATAACAGCAAATTAACAACTTACCAATGCAAGAAACCACAAACCCAACCACCCATCCAATACTGCTTGATTCTGCTTCCTAGAATAAAACAAATATATTATTTTTTTTTTTTAATTTACAGAACTGAAATGACAGACAACTTCTTGGATCAGCCTCCATGGAACCATGAAGTGGGGGTAGAGGAGGACGATATGTCAGAGACACAAAGTGTACAATCGGTAGATGAGGTACAATCGTCATGTACCTCAATCAGGGACGAGATGTTAGAGACCATAAGTTTACAATCAGTAGATGAGGTACAATCGTCATGTACCTCAATCAAGGAGGAACAATTTTAATCATGTATTATGTAAATTTGTTTTTGTTATATAAATTAAATATATTTCGGGTCAACTGCTTTTTTTTTAATTTCTTTAAGAACATGAAGAACACTAATTAAGGTTTGTTGAAAAGCAAAATAATTGAATGATGTAAGATTACAAATGAGACAATTCTTTGTCATTCAATGTAGAGTGTATGTCAATGTTAAGCTATCTATATGCCAAAGTATGATATCCAACAAAACTCATTAATTGTAAAGCAAAGCATTGAAGGTTTCAAAATATTGTATTACTTTTACCCATATGTATACATACCATAGTGGTGGACTCCATTGGTGGTGTGGTGGACTCCATTGGTGGTGTGGTGGGGCACATGTTCATATCCGCTCCTCCTGTTGTCTTTCTTACATTTGAGGTTGCAGGCCTGGATGTCCTCTTAACATTTGGGGTCGTTGTAGTTACGGATGATCTTGAAGAACTTGAAGAAGTGGGTGAAATAGTTGGTTGTTTGTCAGTTTTCATTGTTGAAGATTCCTCAGAATTCTGTGAAAACAAAATACTATGATGTGATATGAAGCATGAATAAAACATGATCATATATTTAGAAAAGTCTCGATCTTGTCAATAAAGGAGGCTTTTTTTATATTGGTAACACAATGCTATATTAAATATTTCAAAACTATATAGATATCAATAAGAGGTGATACGAGTGCCAATGAGACAACTTCTTATAACTCTGTATCTAAATCCCCTTTGTTGAAAAAAACAAACTTGTGTATGCTGAACGTGTGTGCTGGAATATATGTGACTATTATTCAAGTCATAGCAAGTAAACAATTATAGCTTAAAAATGGTCTTCATCAGAGAGTCTTGGAGATGGTTTCAATATATAAATGTACATTTTGTAGTACATGTTGTCGGGTTAGAATCTATCATTGATCATAGCATGAAAGGATCTATTGATCTGTCTTTGAAAAGAAAAAGTTTCAAGAACTTTAAACTTTTACATCATGGTAATTTTGTAACCCAAAAAGTGGAGTCATTGAAGATTGGTGAAGATTTGATTTTTGTTTAGAATAAGACCCCCACTGCAACGCATGAGTGCAAATTTTGTAAAAATCTTACACATTTCAGTGTGTTGATCCAAATTTCTGTTTCCTTCGAGGTACATCTCACTGATGGACAGCTGATGTCTCCTCCCAAAATTTCTACAACGCCAACATCTCCATCAATGAAGAGAAAAGATTTCTCTGTTAACCTGTCAAATTTTATCTTGATGATGTTGTCCTTTACACCCTCATAGGTGTAAAGTCCATCTCCTTGAAACTTGCAGCTGTATTCCTCCAACACAAAATCAATACTATACTTCTTCTCACAATCCCGTACATCAAAACGACTCTCAACACCACCAAGCATGAACATAAACAAAAAGCAAATTCGGATCACAACAAAAGCAGCCATATTTCTTACATAAGTTACAGTCGCAGGTGAAATGCATTGTGGGATTGTTTTACGTAAGTCCATTCAATCGGCAATCCTACGGAATCGACCGAATGGTGACGAATGGTTGTACGGTTGTATAATAAGGATGATAGAGTTAGCTCCCATACACTATACGGTAAAAATGTGATCACTGTTCAAAGGGGAACAATTGTTGTATTATGTACAGTGTGGTCATCGTGAAACTATCGTTTAAAAACTTTAGGTAGAAAATACGGTACAGTCATCGTGAAAAGTGTATTTGAACAGTTTTTTGAAAATACATATGATGAAATTATGATCAGTATATTCAAACACTGTTTGTTACCACATTATTTATTTATTGGAAATAAAGTGTTGAAACTGACGATATTTATTCAATTATACCCGATATATTATAAATACCATCAATTCATGTAACAACGATGAAAAACATTTGTGTACTTCTAAATTTAAGTGAATCATTGGGTTGTTGGACACACTGTGCCCTTGACTTCTGTGTTTTACTAGTTTGCACCGAGCGGTTAACAAAACACCACAAACAATGGAACACAATGCACTATAAATTGTGAAGGTCTTAATAGTTAGAACACTAGATATTGAGAAAACATGTCTCCAAACTTTGATAAGGAGCATGTCTATCATTATAGATATTCATTGAGCATACTGATAAAATCTGAAAAAAGAGCATCGCAAACCTCAATCATATTTTCTCAAATTTCAAAGCGTGATTAACTGATAATCAGAAGCATCTAACATGTACTCGGTTGATAGAATTGATCAATCTTTTTGGTTTTCATTGAGCACTTTGTCTTGAAATCAGAAAAAGAAAGAATCTAACATGTACTCGGTTGATAAAACTAACTTATCTTTGGTTTTCATCAAACATTTCATCTCTCAAGTATTGATAAAATCAAAGAAAGCAAACTCGTCACACACCTCGACTATATTTCTCAAAATCTCAAAATCATCTGAACTCAAATTGATTGATAAAACTAAATTATCTTTTGGTTTTCATCGAACACTTTGTCCTACAAGTGGCGGTACAATCGGAAAATCAAACCCATCACGCAAATTGATTGTATTTTCTAAAAATAAAAACCAGATCAAGTGAAAATCAGAAGCAGCTAAGCTCATATTAATTAACAAAACGTACTTATCTTTTTTTTCCCATCGAGCACTTTGTCTAGAACCACTAGAAGGTGGTCTTCTTTTCTATGACTATAATCAACTAGTGAATCAAAGAAGGGGTATAAATATGACAGTGTTTGATACACTTTACCAAAACAATTTGAATCAACAGAACTATGGATCAATACGCATTCGCCAAAAAGAACAGCATGAAGGGGAATTTAGAGATGAGAACCATGTTTGGTAGAAACATGGCTCTTGTTTTGACAAAAGTTAACGGTTTCTATTATGTTAACTATTACAACAATAATCCGCGCAACCCAGGCAGGTGTTCCCTAGGGTGGGATGAATTCATTGAGATGACGTCGATGCGAAATATGTTGGAGCAGCTACATTCACAATTTGAGGTAAGTTTTGTATTTTGTTAAGGTGTAATGTGGTACTGCTCGAAGGTCCTTCTTTTTTCATCTCTTCAACTTTTTAGTTATTTTTTTTCTAACAACTGATGTGATGTTTTTTTTTTTAATTTTAAAGGACCCACAACAACAACCAAAAGAACAGATGTTCACCCCGCCAACACCACCACCACCCTTCATTGCCACGCCAATAGTAACACCAGGGGGAAAAAGACAGCACGACGCGGTTGGGGACGAACCAAAACCGAAGAGGCAGATTGTTGCAACAGAGGGAAATTTAACCCTCTTGATTTTTTCCAACAATTGCAGCAGTTTGAGGGAAAATAGTTGTTTTTATATGTAGAATATAGGCGACAAAAGACGTATAGACAATATACTTTTTATTTATAAATGTTTTAACAATAGATCGAACAACATTTGTTTACATTTGGTATTCTAAAATGTCCATATGAATAACTGTTAATTGAGTTTTTCCAAAACCTTTTATCATCAAAGTTACATAAACCAACTTTTCGAACATTATTAATGTATAAAGTATGATTTTCACTTCGTATTAAATCCATATCATTTATTGTCATCTTGTTATCAACTAGGCATTGTTTATAATTAATATGTCGTATTTGTTTATCAATAGCACATTTAGCAACCCCCTTTGCAGTCCGCTTTTCCTTTTCTAATAACTCTCCACCATTCTTAATGTCATATATTAGACTATACATCTTTGGACGCAAACCTATAAATTCTTTGATTGGAACTCCTAAAATTACCAAAACATTCATATTAATAACATAGTAACAAACAATACACTGTTCTTAGAATTTTTATATGAAATCAAAGGAGTTGCAAATGTTTAAGGAAATGTTTAATATGAATTTATTGTATAATAGCAATAGTCTAGAAATAAAAATTTGATACTTAAAAGAAATATTTACCAGCCATTTCATCTTTCATTTTTCCGGGCACTCTTTTGTATATAGTGGAATGCAATTGGTCACTTGGTTGATAATTTGATGTATCAAAGTAGTTCAAGAAACTGTTCATATCATCATATACGTCATCTGTATATATTTCATAGCACAGACTATCCGTATCAGTGAAAAGAAGATTTAGGTTCCCACCATATTTCTCTTGCATAACGTTGTAATGAAAATCATACATGATGATTTTTGAAAGTTCTAAAATGACACTTCCTACATAAACAGGTTTGTTTAGTAAAAGATTAATGTGTTTGTTCTCAACACCCACCAAATCTTCATTGAAGATTTGAAATCTCTCAAAGGAAGGCCGGGAAACACACTTTTTAAGGCTGGATTCGTTGTTTACAAGTTTTATGTTTACTCTATTTCGCAAGTTCTCCATTGTTTTTCCAAAGACGGAATTACACATTAATTTGAAGAAATTTTTTTCAAAGTCATTCCTTGCCTCCTGCCTTCTGCTTGTGTTGAATTGAATATAAGTAGCCAACCAAGGAGACTGGTGAAATTCCAATATTCTATGGACTTTAGTAATTTTCATTCCCAAGTTTGTATACAGTTGTAAATTACGGTAATGTGTGATATAATTTTTCTTATTTTCTAGTGTTGGTATCAATTTGGTGGTGTTTGGTCGTTTTCTGTGTTCTCCATATAGATCTCGGTACAGAAATTTGCTATAGCTTGAAAGTTCATTATCCTGTACATTTTTATGTGAGGGTGCTAGTGGATAGGAGTTATGCAAGTCGTGTAAGTCATGGGGATATTCCAGGTCTACCTCCAACATGTACCCTTTATCTGCATCTGGCGAAATGTTTTGCAAATTGAAACTTTTAGTTTCATCTTCATCTAGCCAACACATTAACCCTGTTGGTAGAGGTTGTGACATTGCCCAACCATAGAGGTTATTAGCATCATAATACATTATATATGAATTTTGTTTCGCATCATCATATCCATCTATATATTTGTTGTTGGCTCTTGCATATTGTTTTGATATCATGCTTATCCCCCCTCTACAGCCAAGCTCGAAAAAATTGTACATATCAGGACTTGTCAACAATTCTAAATTTACACCCGTCATTTTCAATGCTGCTTCCCATGCAAGCCCTGGTGCTGTAAAAAAATGACTTGCATCTAATCCATAATAATCAGTAGTCATATTTCTAAATCGCTCAAATACGTCAGTAAGTAACACTACATCAGTCAAAAGGTACAAATCATGATAGCTTCCAAGATTTGACATGCTGAATGTATCCCACACCTTCAGTGCGTGGCGATAATCTTGCTCGGAAATGTCTTCTCTCTTTAAACGATTATAGAAAGCTTCTTTAGGCGGTAGGGAAGTTTCTTGAAATTTGTCATGGATTGTCACATAATCATAGCAGTAAACATTTTTTCGCAAAAGTAATTTTGCAACCTCTTCAGATGGAAACGCTTTTCGAAAGTGATGGAAATGAGTTAACCCATCAATTGCTAAGTTCTCTACCAAGCGTTCTAAACTTTCAGACATAAATTGATAGGAATCTAAGAATCTCAAATTTCCAACTGAGAAGGAAATGTATTTCTCCATGTTGTTGGGAATGCATTTGATTCTCTTGTCTTTAAACTTTCCTGCTGCTTCAATCAATAAATGTGAATCAAATCCTCGAAAGTTGTGAAAAAAGATGGGAATAAATGAAGGATTTTTCAAACTCAGATTGCAAGAATTACACGAAGCCCCTCTAAAATTACTATAGTTTGGGGAGTTCATATTAACACCAAACTCACTCACTCCAATATGCGAGTGATCCCTCACTTTACCCGATGTTTTCGAGAACAATGTACCACATACATAACAATTTGTTGCATTTTTGAATTTATTTTCAGTGTTGGTACTCATGATTAAGGGTTCAGCATCTGCTAATATATTTCCTATGTAATCTTCCTCTTGAAACATGCTCTCAAAAAATTGTTCGACGACGTTTTCCCCTCTATAGATGACTGGTGCTTTGGAATAATTCGCGTTTGTACAAACAACCTGATATGCATAACTGCATGCTTCAAATTTTGTGTGATGAGTTGTTGAAGCAGAATTTGGACTGGGTGAGCATGTATCTAGTTTACATGCCAATGCCTCAAAATCGGCATATATGACAAACGGAACTTTCATTGTTTTGTGGTAATCCTTAAATTTTAAAATATCATCTTCACCCTCTTTGGGGTATTGTACTTTTTGAAAGTCGAATCGTTCACAATAAGGTCGATGAGCATCTAGCAGGTCTTGACGTATAAATCCGTGGAGACATCGATGACAGTAGTGCAGTTTTGTGTGGGATTTATTATGTGTATGTCCTAGGAAACGACTCAGATTTTTAATCCAACAGTAATGAGAGTTTTCATCATTGGACAAATACAGCAAGTCAATTTCATTAGAGCCATTTGACATTTTAGTCATGTATAATGGGAAAATTACCCCATCTTCCCATCCAAACACGTTAATGGATAAGTTATTTTGTTTTTCAAATTTCTCCACTTTGGAAAGAGAAACAGGGAAGTCGATTCCAGTCAAATTCAGGGAATCCTCATACTTCATGTAATGAGAAACACGGTCGGGATTCCTTTCTGCAGGATGTAGTGCAGCTAATACACTCCACAAGAAACATTTTCTATCTTCATTTTTAGCTCACCTGGCCTAAAAGGCCATGTGAGCTTTTCTCATCACTTGGCGTCCGTCGTCGTCGACGTCGTCGTCGTCGTCGTCGTCGTCGTCGTCTGTCGTCGTTAACAATTTTTCAAACATCTTCTCCTCTGAAACTACTGAATGGATTTGAATGAAACTTAACATGATTGTTCCTTAGTATATCCTGCACAAAATGTGCGCTTCGATTTTTGATCCGTCAAAAAACATGGCCGCCGTTACTTAAAATAGAACATAGGGGTCAAATGCAGTTTTTGGCTTATATCTCAAAAACGAAAGCATTTAGAGCAAATCTGACATGGGGTAAAAATGTTCATTAGGTCAAGATCTATCAGCCCTGAAATTTTCAGATGAATCAAACAAACCATTGTTGGGTTGCTGCCACTTAATTGGTAATTTTAAGGAAATTTTGCAGTTTTTGGTCATTATCTTGAATATTATTATAGATAAAGATAAACTGTAAACAGCAAAAAAGATCAGCAAAGTAAGATCTACAAATAAGTTAATATGACCAAAATTGTCAATTGACCCCTTAAGGGGTTATTGTCCTTTAATGACAATTTTTCACAATTTGTTCATCATATTTGCTAACTTTAAAAAATCTTCTCCTCTGAAACTACTGAATGGATTTGGTTAAAACTTAGCATGATTGTTCCTTAGATTATCCTGCACAAAGTGTGTGCTTTGATTTTTGATCCGTCAAAAAACATGGCTGACGTTACTTAAAATAGAACATAGGGGTCAAATGCAGTTTTTGGCTTATATCTCAAAAACAAAAGCATTTAGAGCAAATCTGACATGGAGTAAAAATGTTCATTAGGTCAAGATCTATCAGCCCTGAAATTGTCAGATGAATCAAACAAACCATTGTTGGGTTGCTGCCACTTAATTGGTAATTTTAAGGAAATTTTGCAGTTTTTGGTCATTATCTTGAATATTATTATAGATAAAGCTAAACTGTAAACAGCAAAAAAGATCAGCAAAGTAAGATCTACAAATAAGTTAATATGACCAAAATTGTCAATTGACCCCTTAAGGGGTTATTGTCCTTTAATGACAATTTTTCACAATTTGTTCATCATATTTGCTAACTTTAAAAAATCTTCTCCTCTGAAACTACTGAATGGATTTGGTTAAAACTTAGCATGGTTGTTCCTTAGATTATCCTGCACAAAGTGTGTGCTTTGATTTTTGATCCGTCAAAAAACATGGCCGCCATTACTTAAAATAGAACATAGGGGTCAAATGCAGTTTTTGGCTTATATCTCAAAAACGAAAGCATTAAGAGCAAATCTGACAAGGAGTAAAAATGTTCATTAGGTCAATATCTATCAGCCCTGAAATTTTCAGATGAATCAAACATCCAATTGTTGGGTTGCTGCCACTTAATTGGTAATTTTAAGGAAATTTTGCAGTTTTTGGTCATTATCTTGAATATTATTATAGATAAAGATAAACTGTAAACAGCAAATATGATCAGCAAAGTAAGATCTACAAATAAGTCAATTTGACCAAAATTGTCAATTGACCTCTTTAGGAGTTATTGCCCTTTAAAGACTTTTTTCACAATTTGTTCATCATGTTGACTTACTTTAAAAAATCTTCTCTTATGAAACTGCTGTATCAATTTCAGCCAAACTTAGGCTAAATGAGTTTCAGAGTTTCAGAGTATCTAGTATAAATTTTATATTTCATTTCCTTGTATGTCAAGAAACATAGCTCCTATGGCTAAAATAGAACATAGGAGAAAATGATTTTTTTTTGCTTTTGAAGAAAATAGGACGATTCAAAGAACATTTAAATAAATTGAAAAGCCAAAATAATCATTGATGAGAGATTAAACCAAAAAAATTCAGGTGAGCGATTCAGGCTCTTGAGAGCCTCTTGTTGATGTTTATTATTGAAAGAGAGGAGTACAACTTTGAAGGTAATTTCATGTAACTGGATCCCGAAATCGGTGAGTATTTTACAGTATTAACCTCCAGACCTAGAACTTTGTTAACAATCCAATTGGATCCTTTGTGTATAAATTCTTCCAAGGATCCATTCATTTTTTGAAACGCTTCGTTCAGGTTGTGATCATTATCATCATTTTCCAGGGAGGTGTAAGTTTTACTACGAAAATGCGGTGTTGCTTTTTCTTTAGTTCCATCCTCAATATTTCGCACCATATCCACCCTCACATTCAAATACCATTTAATGTCATGAACTTTTTTTCGTCTCATATTTAATTCTTGTTCAACTTCCAATTTCATGTTCGAAAAAAAATGCAAAAGATCATATTTCTCTGCTTCTTCTGGGATTATATCAATCTTGTTCACCAGATCATTTAAAGCACCTTTTCGAATGCGTTTCAATTGTTTTCTCTTTTTAACTACTTTGGAGGGATCATCATCGGAAGTTTTTAATGGTTCCTTTGCTAAGTCATTTGTTATCGTTGAGACATTTCCCCCCTGTTGCAACGTTTGATTGTTTTCTTCATTATTCAACGGATGCATTTTTATCACATGTTGAAACAATAAATCATAAGTGTAACATATTATTCCACAGTGTTTACATTTCAATTTGGAGGATGTTTTTGTTGTAACACCTCCCTCACACCCTTTTTGGTGTTTCTTTCTATAACTTTTGCGCGAAAATGACTTTTCACATTTGTCACATTTAAATGATATACAATGTGCTTTCATATGTTGGATTTTGTTGTGAATTTGTTGAAATATTTTTCCACAAATGTCACATTCATGTTTCAATTTCAGCTTTTTACTGTGAGTTTGTTCAACATTTTCAACTTCTCTAACCAGTTCATCCTCATCACAGTCACTGAATTCTTCATGATTCAATTTTCTTTTCAAATTTCTAATTTCAGATTCCAATGGTTCACTGCCAGGTGGATACTTTTGTGTGAGACATTCAAAAAAATGATGTGCTTGCACCGATGTATCCATCATAAAATGAGTAGCTGTTTGAGGTTTTAAACTTTTATAGTTGACTTCGTGGAATTTTCTTATAACTTGTGTGATTGGTGAGTTTATTTGATGCAATCTTAAAAGGAATGTTCATTTTTAAATGGTTTTAAAGAAGTCACTTCAGCTAGTAGTCTTTGTTCTTGTTTGCATTTAAACAATGAAATAACAATTAATACGATAAAGAACAATAACACAAAAAAATTTATTGTTTTTAATCAGATAATATCAATGTTCAAGCTATATATTAACAATTCAAATCTTAAATGAAATCCATTTCAATTTGTTACTGTCTTTTGTTTTTAAATGTTTTTTTTTGTGATCGGAACTCCTTTTTCACTTCATTCTTTTTCGATTTCAAAAAAGTCTTCGGTTTCATTCGCACATATGATTCATCGCTTTTTTTATTCACAGTGTACTCTTCATTTTTGTGCAATGGAATCTTATTTTGTATATCATCTTTTCCATCCTCTTCTCTTTTAGAATGTGTGTAATTTAACGTCTCATCCTTTGTTTTTACATTGTTAATCAATTGTTGATATTTTAGTTTTGGAACTAACATTAACTCGCGAGCCATAATGTATGCAAGCCTCCAAGAAAATAGGTAATTCTTTTTTTAATTTCTGTAATTGACGTCGTCTTTGATTTAATGTTAGGTCAGGACGTAGTACTTCTCGAATGAGTCGTTTTCGCTGCATCAATGCAGTTTTATTCTTTTTTGAAATGGGACAAACACCCTTTATCACATTATATAAGATTTCTAAAATAACTTGGAGCTGATTTGTCGTTAGAGTTTTCAATATGTATGTTATTTGCTCTGTAGAACAAATCAAAAGAAATTGTATGAATGATTGACGTTCCAATTTATTCATTTTCAGGTTGGTAGATAATTGTGTCCTGATCGGGAAGAATGTCTGTGCGCAACTGATAAGATTTGTCGGAGTGAGGATTAATATCAACAACTAAATATCCATAGGATTTGGAAATTGATTTCTGGTAAGCATCCATAAAAAACTTTGTTCTACCGGGAAATATTTGTCTACCAAGAGTTTGTATTTGTAGCATATCTCTTCTGTTTTGAAATAGAATGAAATAATGACAGTTTAAAGATGCCGTTCTCATTGATTTTCCTTTTTGAAAAATATTTTGAATTAGAAATATAAT
This sequence comes from Mytilus edulis, assembly GCF_963676685.1. Taxonomy (NCBI): domain Eukaryota; kingdom Metazoa; phylum Mollusca; class Bivalvia; order Mytilida; family Mytilidae; genus Mytilus; species Mytilus edulis. The sequence continues at coordinate 68,996,885 of NC_092354.1, read as the reverse complement.
CGTTATGTTTGCATGGTGACTACCAACGCACATGAGTTGCACCAATTCCTCTGATTCTACTCCTTGCATCATGAGGTCATCAAAAACAATTATTTTATGTCCCTCAACAGCACCCCATTCGTTTAATATATCCATCGTAGGTAGACCCTTGTAAAACTGAATGTCTGCTATTTCATTTTCCATTTCATCGTATATTTTTTGCCACATAGAATAACAAAAGAATATTTTAGAGATAGGACTCTTAAACATTCTATTAGCGTGTTTTAAAATGTTCTTTGTGAAAACAGTTTTTCCTGATCCGCTGGGGGCGGCTATGAAAATAGATGTTGGAGATTCAAATTTCAATAAACTTTCTTTTTCCCACCATGTATCCATGTCGTGATCACTTTGTAGAATGAAAACAAATGGATATTCTGACATATTTATGACAAAAACAACAACAACTAAAAAGCATGGAGTATATCATAGTTTATTTATACATTTACATATTTGATTACAAACAGAAGTGTTGTGCATGCAACAGTGAAACCTTTGTTCAATAAAATTATATACAAATTGATCATTCCTTTGAAAATCATCGCTAAAAATGTCAAAGACTTCTTTTGGCGAAAAATTTCTACAGCGACACATTAAGTAGAATAAACAATATTGTCCACAAACTTTCGTTTCTGAACTCTGCAGTCTCTTGTGATTGAATAACGTTCTCTCAAACAAGTTCACGTACTGTGTAATGTATGGCGATAGTGTGTCTGGTGAGTTTCCATAGGAATCAAATATTTCTAAAATACTGTTCTCATCAACATAGCATGCAACCCAATGTCTTCCGGGAAGCTGATGTGGGTCAGTATTTGTGATAAATCCAAAGGGTGGTGTTTGAAGTTTTTGTTGTATTTCATCTGCTGCACACACTTTCATTATTTTGTTTTTCATTTCCCTATCGCAATTAATGGCACACTGCAACTGGTTGGTGTTCATCGTTCCAAGATTACATCTCTTGCTGCATTTATTTCAAAGTATCCTGGATATTCAGCATATACGATACAGCTTATAGCGTCCCGAAGTGCTGAACTGAACTGAACTTCTAAACGAACGTTTCCTTGTTTAAGTAAGTGTAAATATGACCCATCATCCCCAAAATTTGGCTCGATCTCAAAACAATACAGTGCATACCCTCCAGCGAAATCGTTTCTGTTTAACTGGTTACCTGAATCACATGCCCATTTATCCGTTACTTCAAACATGCTATTGAAGGCTGGAACAATGGTACGACCACTGCTAGTATCAAAATTCAGTCTCATTAAATTCCCAGATACTGGTATGTTATCAACAAATACTCCGATTTGATTTAAATTAAAATGCTGGAAATTAAATGGATTTTTCGTATAATCACCAGCAGCGGCTAGAGCATTGACAAATCCAACCACTACTCTGTTTGGTCTAATGTTTTGAAATAGTTGGTCTTGGGCAAAATTTACTGTCCCTGCTGCTACAGTGATTTGCTTCACTTCTGTTTTGATGAATGGGTACTTTGCATTCACAGATTTAAGTATTTCAGCATGACCATAAATTACTGCAGGGTTGATTTGTATTTTGCAAGCTTTCAAAACGATGTCTTCGATGATCACTTTAAAATCTGGGGCTACCTCGTTCGTCATGAGGCAAAATTCTGGTCTTGTTCTGGTTAGTCTTACATTAATCGCAACTTGATTCAAAATATACCGATTCATGTGAAACAGATCATGGCAAAGAGGTCCTTCCATGTCGCCTGTTTTTGATTGAGCAAAATAACGGGCGCGGGTATTGAGGAACTATTAGATCCTCCATTAACATCGTTGTCATCCAAGTGTCCTGCTACGTCTTTTATCCAGAATTGAGATGTCAGTTGGGAGGTTTTTGATTCGCTACCATACGACAATAATGTCTGAATCATAGCTTTATAGGGATAATGGTTAGTTGTAGATGAAACTAGCTTGCCTTGCATTGCAACTTCCACTTTTGAAAACATTGATTGCAGAAACAAATTTATTGGTCCTACATATTCGTTTTCAGTTAAATTGCTGCCATCGCCTTTTACAAGTTTAGCCTTAACATAAAGCTTTGATCGTTTAAGGTCTACATATTCCATACCATGTTTTCCTGTAATCTCCATATCTATAATATTTCCCGTCAATTGGGAGTTTGAACGAACTTCCTGAAAATACATGCGTTCTACTGCTGACTGGTATGGTGGTAAGCTGAATAAACTTAACCCACTAGGTTGCGCTTCGTGAAAGTCCGCTACATTAAATGCTGCCATAATTATTTTCGAAGATGTCCTTAAATGTTTTAGTAGTTAATTTTTTCCCCTTTGATTTCTTAATCTTTCGTATCTTCTTTGTTGATTTTTTTATCTTTCTTATCTTCTTAAAAGATTTTTTAATTCTTCTATGAGTGAATGTCTTCTTTAGTGTTTTAGATCTTGATTTTCTCTTTTGCAAAGCTCGTGAGGTCTTTACCGTTCGACGTTTTTTAGTTAAACTGAGAGGTTGCGGTGAAGCTTTTCGTTTAATAGCCTTCTTCAAAACCTGGAGTTCGGTTTTTGCTTGTTCAACTGTCTGTTGTGCAGGTGATACCAATTGAACTGTCAATGGATTTGACGAGTTTTTATTTTCTAAATGATCAACATTCTCTATTGGAATCATAAAAGTTCCCTGGCCACCAATGAGTGAACCGCCAACTTGCTTCCTTTTGCCACTCCCACTTTGATTAATGTACGGGTTATGGTTACCTTTAGCCATGTTTTCATAATACTTGACCCATTTTTGTGGGTTGGGAACATACATTCTATCCATGTTAGAAAAACGGGAACGATTTAAAATGAAGTGTCAACGTTGAGGGTTGGTTTAAGAATGAAGCTTGTGAGTCGTATCTGTTTGTTATATAAATGTCAATATCAAATAACTCTTTTGTATTTACAGGAATGTAATGGGGAGACTCAAGAATTGAAGTCCAATCACCTGGTCTAATGCACATGAGTCTTCGAAGTAATGGTTTTTTTTCACCTTCTACAATGGAATCCTGGCAAATACTTGAATGTATGTATATAGTATCCTCTATAGACTTTGAACATTGAATTTCAGCTTCTAAAAGAGCAACTTTCCATGTTCCATCTAAAACAATAGGAGCATTTAAATGTGATTTGAATTTATATGGTGAATTGTCTGGATAATATGGAGATGACCCATCACTACTGAGAACAACATAGATACTCATCTTAACTGCTACGCCTCCGCTGCGTCAGTGATATCTTTCTCTGGAATCCACTGATTATATTTATCAGGCCATCCATCAAATTTTACTAACCACTGAACTTCACCTTTTAGTTTGCGTTTTTTAATTTTTTTTCTATGAACCATAAAGCATCTTCATCTTTGTTTACTCTCTGGAGCTCGCTCTCATAAAAATGGCCGCGAACTGGTTGATCCATAAAATCTTTAATCACATAAACACAAATTGATTGCATTCTCATCCTCTGACTAATTTTAAAAATTTCTCTAGTAAAATGTTCATCATATGATCGATCAAATATCATATTTTTATGCGAAAGTCTTACGAGATCATTGCGCTTATAATGGTATGGTGTAACTGTATTCTTGTTTTTCATTTTTCTTGGTTTTAAATACATGTATGCCCATATATCGGCTTCGTTGGTCAATTTAACATCCTTGGGTGCTATATTATTTAAACTTCTATGCGGCGTTGCATTGTAACTTTTTATGATGTCTGGTAGCACATCAATGTAGCGATGTGTTCTTTGTTTTGTAAAATAGCGAAACATCATGTTCTTGATAGTTTGAATAACTCGTTCAGCTATGTTGGCCTTCGTTGATGAGTTTTGTGTGGTGAAAAAATAAATATCTTCAGTCTTCAAATATTTGCGTGTAATATTTGAAGTAAATTCTGTTCCATTGTCAGTTCTTAGTTTTTTACATTTTCTTCCTTGATTAAATATGCTTTGAAAACCTCTTATAACTTCTTTTGCTGTTTTATTTTTCAGAGGTTCCACCCAAAGATATTTGGAGAAGATATCTATAACAAAAAGAAGATGTTTCACATCTCCATTCTCTTTAGATAGTGAGGATAAATCAGCCAAATCAGCATCGAACTGATCATCAATTCCGGATACCACAACTTTTGCCTTTTTAAAAGTTTTCCGTGCAGGCTTTTGCAAACTGTAATTATCTTGATTCTGCAACCATGATCTGATGGAGTGTTTACCAACATTCTTAACACCTCTGGCTTTTAAAACCTGATACAGCTTGTCAGGACCAAGATATGCACCTGCTGCGGATAAATCATAATAAATCTTTTTCAAAACGGAGTCTACTCTCTTATAATCCTGCCTTTTCACCATATTGATAATGTGGATGATTGTGATAATTGATTGATGGTGAACTGTGAAATGACAAAAAATAAAAACGAATGAACTACTTATACATGTTGATACAATTTTTATTGAATATATGTACAGTTGTGCATAATGGATTTTTAATAAACAGATCAACACTCATCTAGTATGTATATAATAGGTTTTATCAAAAGAGGTATTAAATGATTAAAAGATAATAACGTTTTTCTTTTTCTTGTCATATCAATTCTAGAGCTGGCTATTGATCGGATTACAGTCTTGTATTGGTTTAACTTTTGCTGGTTGGCAATGCTGACTGTTATTCTTCCTTGTAAAATGTTTTTAGCAATAGCACACAAAGTTTGGATATGTTCATCCTCCATAAATCGAACTAACGTCTTTCTTTCATTTGGGTCCACTAGGTAAATAGTTTTCAGAAAAACGGAGTTATGCATAATTTGTCTAAACATTATCAGGTTTTACAGAGCTGAAGTGTAAAACAGAGATTTATATGTTGTGTTCCTCTGCAAAGAACCTTTGAAAGAGTGCACAGAAGTCCTGTACATCCTTGTAAAGTCTATCTGGTTTTGGTAAATTTTTCCTACACCATTCAACATCGTCGAGTAGTTTAAGAAATGTATTCCTAGCATGTTCACTTATGTCTACAGTGTAACTGCTTGTCCAATCGGATTGTTCAATTTTTTTCATTTCTTGTTGCCACTTTGTGCGAACTGCTTTGTGGTCGATGTCAGATAAGGCCTCTTCAAAATGCATCTCCAAATGTTCCAACTCGTTCCACATTAAACATGTATGTTGTATCTGACTGGGATGGTCTACAGCACAACCATAACAATATTTTATTGATAGTTCGACAATGTCTTCTCTCAGTTTAGAAGCAAACTTGACGTTATAAATACTAAGCATGAAGCAAATGCTGTTTTCACCTACATCCATTCTGAAGTTAAATGTGTCTATAGTGGGAAAAGAAGTGATCATACTCTTTTATATTGAAGAATTCAACATTCCAAAGAAATTCATACCAAAACTATTTGAGGTATGTTGTTCCTATGATTGATATTTGATAAAATTCCATAGAAAAAAAATTATAAGCAATGTCTACGTCGAAAAATAATTGAAGAATGGTACTTTATTAGTCACCATTTTTGCAAATAAACAATTTGGTTCCCATTTTTGGTGTTCTGTTTCTACACAATCGGATGCTTCCCACTGTTTTATGGTTATGTTGCAATAGAAACAAGTCACTCGATCTCCAATCCCGGTATAAAAGAATCCGTTTTGAATCAAGTGTTGTGGTTTCTGCACAATCTGTCTTGGCCAATTCTCAAATGTTTGTTCCCTATCGATGTAATACATTTTCGTTGGGTGTACAGGATTAAATGAAAACATTTTTGAGCATAACGAGTCTGTTTCTATATCCATTTTTGTAAAAAGGATTGTCTAACTAGTATAAAGTTTATGTCGTTTGCTTTGGCGAAATTTTCTATGATTTGGAAATATGTTGTCCAATCTCCTCCTCCCAATCCACAACCGATGTGATCAGGTAGTCCAACAGTTTTAACGTTTAGTTCTTTAAGTTGTTCTAAGCACTGTTTGAACCAAATGATTCGGTTTCCCCGAGTATCTTTATAGGGTGGAATATTTCTAAAATTCCTATCTGCAGCACCGAAATCCCACTGACTTAAAAAACAAGCAACATCTGGGTGTAATTGATGTGGGGATCGAAAACGTTTTACAGTACCAGGTTCTCCTCTGTCTTCTGATCTTCAGCGCGTCGTTTGGAATATATATCTGCCCAGGGATATTTTATTGCAATTGTCTTTGATAACCCATGTGGCTTTACACATAGGCAGTTTACTTGATGTACAATAATATCGACATCTCCGATTGTTAGCAAATCACCAAAAACAAATTTTAGACTCATTTTTAAATAGGATTATTGATTACTAAAATATTAGAGTGTTTGAAGTTTCTACAATATCACATTTCATTAAAAGACGTTCTTTTTATTTCTACATTCCTTACATTCAAAGCTAGCTACATAGCTCATGACCACATTATATTGCTACATTCCTCGTGACCACATTCCACGTGATTCCACGTGACCACATTCCACGTGACCACATTCCTTACATTTTTGCTAATCCTTGCTAATTCTGTGCTGGTATGCCTATTACAGTACTACTGATCTGGTTAATAAATTTGAAGATGAGCTGGTCAGGTTTAAAAAAAAATGTATTTACAATAAGAGCACATTTGCAATCAACCTTTCCTGCAACCTTTAGAAAGCAATACACCATAGGAAGAAGCCGACTTAAGAGAGCTCTTTAGTGTTCATTGAATAAAATTTACTTAATTACTTACTCAGAAGGACAACTCTTACTTGTCCTTAAATTCAATGTGTGAAGGCATGAATTAAAACAAATCAAATGATACAAGTTTAACAAATTTAATAACATATTTCACATATATACAAGGCACTATTTTTTTTTGTCTTTCTCTCCAAAGTAGTATATTTATAGTTTAAGTTTTTAAAATGGGAAAACATTGTAATGTGTGCAAAAAATCATAGCTTATTTGAACTAACACCATTTTTTTATCATTATTTTTTGACAAATTAACCACTGTTAAACTGGACAGTTAACTGCATTTTGTAAAACAAATACTTAAAAAAAAGTTTTGCAGTTATAATGGATATCACAATTATTCACAACGATGTATACATAATGTTTAAAAATCACAATAAACTATTGGTAAAACAAATGTTTAAAAAAAATCCCTGCAGTTATTATGGAAATGATATCACAATAAATCATAAGTGTATACATAATGTTTAAAAAATGAACTACCGGTCAAATAAATGCTTAAAAAAATCCCTGAGGTGTTTATGGAAATGTCTGTTTATCTTATAAAATGACACCTTCATGCAGTAATATTTTTAATATGGTTGAGATCATGTGAAATGGATTACACAGTGATGTCAAAAAAAGTATTAACAATACTAAATGTGAATGTTTTGATTAAAGTCAATGGGACCACACCTTTTGAACAAAAGCATATTCAGTCTATAGAGTTAAAACTAACAATGACACATAACCTAATATTTCAGCTAATCCAGTAGCTTATACATAAAACATCATAACCGTGAAAAACAAATATAATTTACTTCAAAGAAGAAAAAAACATTAATAAAGCTATCTGAAAGATTACATCCAAGCAAAAATTTTAATCCCCCGTCACCCCATTCAAAAAAATTAATACACCTGAAAACAATTTTTGTTCATCCTGCTTAACCAACCCCATTAGGATTATCTTCAGATAAAGTTATAATACCAGATTACACTTATTTGTACATCCAATAACAACCCTGTGGCTGAATGTTAAAAAAAAACACAAAAAAGAACCAAAAAATAAATAAAGTTATTCTGTATGGAAAGGAACTTTTTAGTTAAAACATTAACCTCAGAATAAAATAAAAAAAAATTATACAGCCATTACCTTATGCAAAAGCATAATAAAAAAAAGCATAATAAAATAAAATATTATACAGGCATTACCATATGTTAATTACTACTTTTTTTATTTATGGTTAAAATATTACAAAGCTGACTCTAAGAGTACATGTTTGACTTTAAACATACACGTAAAGTAAACCTGGAATGGATATAATAACTTGAAAAGTATTTAAAATCAAAGCGCTGTAAGCGCTGAAGGCAGTTAACCAAAAACCAAGGCAACCGTAATTATGAAAACTGGCAATGTTGCCTCAACATTAAACATTCATATATAGTACATTCATGTTTATCAAATGATTTATTTATTTTAAAAGGCAAATAATTTATATGTTATCAAGGTTTCAAAAGCAATGCATATATGAGGGGGGTTGGGATTTGTTATATTGTCCCATACATGAATATATATGGTTTAGGGGTGGGGATCTGGACCATTTTCAAATTCTAAAACAGGAAGGGTGGGGTGACCCCAGCGACTCTTCCTATATTTCATTTTATTTTTCATATTGTCACAAACATGAATATATATGGTTAAGGGGTGTGGATCTTGACCGTTTCCAAGTTCTCAAACAGGAGGGGGTGGGGTAACTCCAGGGACTCCCCCTATATTTCATTTTATTTATTATATTGTCCTATACTTGAATATATGCATGGGCGGATTCAGGGGGGGGGGGGGGGGTGTAGCGGGCTTGAACCCTCCTTAAATTTGCAAAGCATGGGTTGTTCTCAGCTTAATAAAGAAAATTCCGATAATTTTACCTCAAATTTTTTTTAGCCTCGCTCTGCTCGGCGAAAATTTAAGTTTGTGCCCCTCCGAACCTAAAATCCTGGATCTGCCCCTCATATGGTTTAGGGGTGGGTATCTCGACCGTTTCAAAGTTATCAAACAGGAGGGGTAGAGTGGCCCAAAGAATGCCACCTATATATCATATGATTTACTTACATTTAGGTATACATACATGTAATATAGGTTCATTATTTGTGAAAATAAAGAAACTTTCAGCTACTTTAATTGACCCTTCAAAATTGAAAAAAAACAAATAACCCTTCGAAATTGCAATAACATGTTACACTTTAAAAGCATCTCACATGCATTATCATCATTTATCACTGATAAAGAAAATTTAAACTGTGACCATGAACATGTATATTGTTAGATATACTGTTCCCAGCTGTCACTTTGTATTGGATTTTTAAATTAAAATTTGTCAAAAAGTAATTTTGAGTTTCTGTATAAAATATTTTTCTGCTTTTTCTTTCTTTTACATATATCTTTTGGTTTACAATTCTAGTGTTTATATTCATTTACCATGCATATATTTATTTTTTCACCTGCTTTGATTTATTTTGTAATTGATCGCCAAACCCGGAATTATCCTTATCCGCTTCCGAAATCGGATCCGATATTGTAAAATTTTGTCTTCACGGCCGCCATTGTTAAGTGTTTCCAATGTTGTTTTTGTCAATCAGATACGATTTTACTCGAATTTATACAATATTTGTTGGCGATTTTCTGTATAAAGCTAGCGGTTGAACAAAATGAACATCGCTGTCATGAATAATAATGATAAAAATAAGTTTTTAGCTCGTTTAATTGGAGACTTTGGTGACTTGCATGGAAGGTTTGCAAAGTAATTTCTTATTTTCTTTCAAGTGGAAGGTAACTACGTCGGGCGTAGCTAGAAACCAACTATCCTAGTCGAAATTCCGCTTGCAAAAGTGGAAGGTCGCGGACCTCGGACCACCGCTAATTTGCACACCTGCCTCCAAATTGAAAAGCTACGAAAATTTCTTTTTTCTAATTTGAAATTGCCGCCAACAGCATGAACAGTTGAACTTATTATATAATAGACTACTGACGTAATTGTACTACGTATTAATGACGAACAATATCCCTACGACTTTTGCCATTTGGGAAATTTAAACTACTTGTCTTAAGAGATTTTCGGCGATTAAATATTTCATACAATTGTTCCTTGACATCTTAGCTAAAAGCACAAGTCATAATGAACTACACAAGGATTCTTAATAAGCACTACTTCCTATGTGTAACTTCAAAACTTTTGGATAAATCGACGATCATTTAAGGTTTTTCTGGTCATATTTTTTGTAATCCAGAATAAAAAGTATTAAAAAAGTGTTCAATTAGTTATATATAACATAGTAGCGAGCTAGATAATAACAATGGCAAGTATTTCAGCATTTATTGGGTAGAACACAAATCTAGGGTGCTCGCATAATGCAGCTTAACTGCATAAAAACAAGAGGCTGTCACAACGACAGCAAACCTGATTTATTAACATTAATTTGTGTCCCGGCAATATCACAAGAACAACAAGTGATGAACAGTGAAAGTGAAAATCATCAATATCAAATTTGACCTCCATTTTTTCATAAGTTTCAACATATTAAAATTTGAAAAGCTTGGGTTAAATAGTTTATGAGTAAATGCAACAGAATGAATGGAAATAATTTTTCAATCTTTCAAGGACCATAACTCCTGAACTGTATAAGTCAAAATCGACATTATTGAACTTGACCTCCATTTTGTCATCAGTAACACCATATTAAAATTTGAAAAGCTTTGGGTGAACAGTTCGTGAGTAAATGCACGGACACGACTGGAAAGACCATGTTTCAATCTCTCAAGAACCATAACTCCTGAACGGTAAAAGTGAAAATCGTCATTATTGAATTTGACCTCCATTTTGTCATCAGTAACAACATATTAACATTTGAAAAGCTTTGGTTGAACAGTTCATGAGTAAATGCACTGGGGATGATGTACACATAGAAGCGAGATATACCCCACAAAGTCCAAGCTACTCTCCACCACCAACCCCCTCAGCATCAGATATAATTAATTAGAATTTAAGTAAGTTTTTTATTTCAATCATTATTATGCAACATATTTTCTCTGTTTATGTGAAAGTGTTTATCTCAGATTTCTGAAATGGTCTAAAACTTGAACTGTCATCCTGCTTTGTTGTTTTTAAGAAAATTAGAGGTTCACCAGTCTTTTCAGTCATAGTAGCTACAGTGTCTATGGTTGTCTCTTCCAAAATTTGAGGTTTATGGGTCTCTTTAATGTTTGTAGTCATAGTATCTGTGTAACACAACACATGGTTATTTGGAATAGTAGTTTATTAAAGCCGGTCTGGACCAGTGTCCATAACGGACGGTCTCCTCTATACAGTAAAATACACAAGTATATATACAGAATATAAACAGTGTCAAGATTTCTATTAATTTGACCATTATAGTCTTAAATCAAAAGATACAGGGATGAATATCTATTAAGTTGACTCTAATTGACATGTTTTGACCAACCTGGAGATTAATGGTCAAACAATACACATATTTCCCGTGTTTTAACTAATTGCTACATGTCAACACCTGGTCTGTATGTAAATATGTTATATATGCAGCGGTCAATTGAACAACCTTTTACAAGGTCATCATTTTCTTAATAGATATTCCCATGTATTTATTTTATTAAATTTAATAAACATTTTATAAATACAAATATAAATATATATATTTATATATTATATATATTTATATATGTATTTTAAGCCCATCATATTGTCACATTCCTCCCTTTCTTAAGAAATATAATTTTATATTTCAGTTAAAATCGGTGACAATATGAATGCTTGCAAATTTCCCTAAAAACAACAAAAATATTCATAAATAAAATCATTTCAAAAGTTCAACAACATCTAAATGTTCAGCAATGTATAGTTCATACAATTCTTGTGTGAATAACTAAGTTCGTAACATCAAATATCGGAACTTCTTATTTCTAGAAAAAGGCGCAACCATCAACTTCGGACCGTCTTCATAACCCCGATTCCAGTGAACTGCTCCTTTGATCGTCGTTGTCAACTCCAACAATCCATTTGTTTATCTGCAACGCCAATTCCCGTCATTGACAATGAGGGTCGGTTGAAAACAAAACTTTACGACAAAAGAGATGATTTCAGCTTTCCAATTGTGAACTTTCCATTTCTAAGTAGCAACATTCCAGCAGCACCTGCATACGGGGTATATATCTCCCAATTGATACGATATTCCCGTGCTTGCATTTCCTATCATGATTTTCTTGATAGAGGTTTGCTGCTCACAAGGAAGCTATTAAACCAAGAGTTCCAAATGGTGAAGTTGAAATCATCCCTTCGTAAATTTTACGGACGCCATCACGAGTTGGTTGACCGTTATGGAATAACCGTTTCACAAATGATATCGGATATGTTCCTTACGTCGTAACTACAATCCCCTTCCCTTTCATGAATATGACCTACCGAATTAGACTATTTACCGGATTTGTAATCACTTAAGCAACACGACGGGTGCCACATGTGGAGCAGGATCTGCTTACCCTTCCGGAGCACCTGAGATCACCCCTAGTTTTTGGTGGGGTTCGTGTTGTTTATTCTTTAGTTTTCTATGTTGTGTCGTGTGTACTATTGTTTTTCTGTTTGTCTTTTTTATTTTTAGCCATGGCGTTGTCAGTTTGTTTTAGATTTATGAGTTTGACTGTCCCTTTGGTATCTTTCGTCCCTCTTTTAGAAGTACTGCAATTACTCCGACCTGCATGTGATCCACCATCCATCGTTGAAAACTCCAACCTGCATGTGATCCACCGTCCATCGTCGAAAACTCCAACCTGTATGTGATCCACCATCCATCGTCGAAACTCTAACCTGCATGTGATCCACCATCCATCGTTGAAAACTCCAACCTGCATGTGATCCACCATCCGTCGTTGAAAATCCAACCTGCATGTGATCCACCATCTGTCGTTGATTTACTCCTAACTGACCTAGCTTACCTACTCTGTTAATTCAGAGTCCCTGACTAGGTTGCTCAGTTATCACCGGCTGAAACATTACAGGCAAATCTACCTGTGATGTTGTAGAACGATTCCCTCTACCAATATATGTTATGTGATCGTATAGTTTTATGTACATCTAGACGTCTGCGTTGTGTCCAATGATCAAAGCCAATATCCAATACTGGATAATGGTTCTTAGTGGCTGGTTCTTGTAATGGTGCAGAAGCTATTTTAACATCTCTGGAGGCAGTACGATCGCCCTCAACATTAGTTGACACCATTTGATCGCCAGCAAGGTACCTTGTGACTATTTGAACCTCTTTATTATTAAATTCTCTTGGCTAAACACCTATTATTAAACTTAAGAATATATTAATAAAAAAATACTTATAAATATAGCAACAAAATGAATTAAAGCATTTACTAAATTCGACAGTTCAAAGTCATACTCAATTCTAACGCATTAAATTTAAACAAATAAATTATCGATATGTTATCTATTAAAAATAAGAACAAAAAATTTAAACCCAAATAAAAAAATAAACTGCTATATATTAACTTGTCTCTAGTATTAGGATTGAAAAAATATTTAAATAAGGTTTGACATTCAACCAACACTTTCCTTCCTTTTTCATAAACAAAGCTGTGATTCAGAGATTACTGATATTAATAGGATTTCTAAACAATCAACAATTTTTCAGCGATCAATCTGAAGCGAGAATTAGAATGATTAATCAAAACAAAATTATTTTATATACACTAAAATTTATTTAAAAACAATCATCACAAAGCCTATATGTCTACGGCGTTTTTAGTCGTGCATTTTATAAAGATAGCAAGAAATGTTTGAGAGAAAGTTTAACATTAATTGATCTTTCTTTCAGACTTATGAATTTTCGTTTATATTTCTTTCGGTATTTTGATTTTATCAACATGCATGTCTTGGCTACTTTCTAAATTATATCTATCAGCACTATTATCATTTGTCATATCACTTAAACCGGAAGTTATATATGACCTTATGCTCCTCTTTTTCTCATTTTTTCCTGGTTTGCTAATTTTCTTTTAATTCATTCAGGATCACATTAAAATATTTGCGGAAAATGTATCGCGTTATTGTTTATAACGATTAATCATATGATACTTATTTCCATATTTTAAGACCTAAATTGTTTTATTATGAAAACATTTTCATTTTTAACCCTTCGTATAGATACGTGTACTCTATAAATAAAACTATATTTCAATCACTATTTTATATCAATTTTTATCATTCATGTGCTATTTTCTGAAGATATGTCTGCCATTCTTTAAAAATACCACAATAACTGTGCGAAAATAAAGGTTTGGATTCTAAATACCATAGAATATTTTGTTTCTCTAAACAAATGTGCTTACGCACTTACCAAACTGCGCCAACCATATTTAAACAACCATATGATTATAACATCGCAGAAATACCCTTAAATCCGTCGCCAAAAGTGTTCTTATGAAAATTTCTTATACCAATGTATATAGGCGCGTATATTCTAGAATTACAGATTGTCTCTTCAGAAAACAGCTCAAAATATGAATAAAAAATTCAATTATTATATTCAAAATCAAGATATATTAAATATTTTAATATTATCATTATTCATGCAGTTAAGTACTTTAAAATATAACCAACATCTTTAAAATAATTTTACCTATTGTTATTTAATTCTTAAATATTAATATTCAAGTGTTGTCTTTTCTCATTTAAATATCTATTCTGTCTTTTAAAAAACAGCATATAAAAACTTCTCATTATATCATTACAATATGTACGCAAATCTTATGTATTGACTTATACTATTAAATACCTAACAAAGTTGCCAGTCTTTTATATTGACTAAAACAATCAAATACCTATTATAAGTACCTTCACCCTTATGATAATGAATACATAAAAAATATCAATTAAAAAATTAAACTTTCACCATTGATTCATAAAAAAAACAATATCTACATTTTCCCTTAAAAAAAAACTTTATTTAATAAAACTTTTTTTTTAATGAGTTAATCAGCATCTTGATCATGAACAATTGTGCTCACATCTGATACACCTATTCCTAATTTGTCTGATTTTGAACCATGAAAGCTTTCAATCGAATTAATGCCTTTTTTAAATACCTTTTGAGTGAAACTTTGAACTTGTGTTTTTAAATTGTGAAAAACAGACCCTACATTGAAATCTTGTCTAGCCATTTTGAGAAATTAAATAAAGAGTATCAAATAAAAAGTCACTTTACCTTAATATCCTTTGGTCACGGTTAACCAAAAATAACCACATGCAACACAACACATGGTTATTTGGAATAGTAGTTTATTAAAGCCAGTCTGGACCAGTGTCCATAACGGACGGTCTCCTCTATACAGTAAAAAGTATATATACAGAATATAAACAGTGTCAAGGTTTCTATTAATTTGACCATTATAGTCTTAAATCAAAAGATACAAAAGACTCTAATTGACATGTTTTGACCAACCTGGAGATTAATGGTCAAACAATACACATATTTCCCGTGTTTTAACTAATTGCTACATGTCAACACCTGGTCTGCATGTAAATATGTTATATATGCAGCGGTCAATTGAACAACCTTTTACAAGGTCATCATTTTCTTAATAGATATTCCCATGTATTTATTTTATTCAATTTAATAAACATTTCATAAATATAAATATAAATATATATATATATATATATATATTATATATATTTATATATGTATTTTAAGCCCATCATATTGTCACATCTGTAGTCTCTTTAAGTTTAATGCTTGTAGTCATGGGAGTTGTAGTCTACAAATTAACATTAGACATCTCTAATTTATGTTTCATTAGTAGATCTTACACAATTTAAAAGAAACCATTGCACAATATTTAAAGGGCTATACAAACTGAAAATTTTATACCAGTTTATATACTTTCAATACATGAATGCAATTGTCTATATGTTACTTAGTGAAGACCATTTTCTCTCCTTGGTAAACTAGACTACCTAAATATCATACTCCTAAGTAATACCAAAATAGCTACATAATGAAAACATACTTTTATTATCATAGCTCAGTATCGAACCGGACCATAAAAAAAAGGGAGGGTATGTACAGGAACACAGACACGATCCGTCACATAGACTTCAATTGCTTTGGGTGCTATCACACTGTTGCAGTTTCCTATTGCTACTCTGATTGTTTTCAAAACCCCAGGCTTCTCTATCTGGACCAGACTGTGTTCATTTACTCTGTTAATTAATATGGTATCACTATACTGCAGTTGGGGGCATTCTCCGTTGAACGTGTACAATCCATTTAGTGTGAGTTCACAGTGTAATTCTGTAAACCTGTCCACGAATGCAAATTCAGTTGAAATCCCCTAGCCAGAACAAAAGCAATCGCTAGAATTCCAAGAACTCACATCTTTTTTGCAGTGATAAAAGGCTGATAAAATGCGGGAAATATTTAATGAGGTTGTAATTCGTCTCAATACCATTTTCTACTAGGTACAACGTTCACTATATATATACTGTTTCTTTCTTTTTTGTATGTTTTGAATGAATCTGAACTTCTTAATGTAAGCGTGAATTAATTAATTCCAGTTTGTCTAACTTGTAACAAAAGAAATCATATGTCTATAGTATTTACCGTATGTTTGTAGCGCTGGTATTTTTTATAATTTTTTTTTATTATTTAGAAATACGTCTTGTCTTTTCATGTCTTGCCAGGTAGCTCCCTTCGTTGATCGGAGCACTCAAAAATTGTATGATTTGAAATGTTTAAAATATTAGTTTATACACAAAATGCGAGCACATACTAAAAAATAAGGCAGTTAAAACTAATTGTTCATCGAGTTTTTAAATTTTCATAATAGTCATATACATAAGCATCACACTAAAAGGATGGTAAAAACGTCTGGTTTACGAACTTCATATAAATATTCTTTAATAATTATAGTTTGTGCAGAAAATTTAAAATACACAGCCACGATATAAATTGCTGTTTCATTTCTATTTCTACGACATGGTCTAAAGACCAAAAGATAAAATATAAGATACTAACGGTCCAAGCTACAGCAAATAAAGTGTACTATAAAACTGAACGTTAATAAGAGAAGAAATTTACATATAAAAATCAGTAAGTTGTGAGAACTGTGTTGAATATTTGTCGTCTTTGTTATGTTATAAAATCTGGAACCAATAAAACATATCAGACCATGCCTAGAAGTTTCCCTTTTTTTTTAATCATATAATATATAAAGTATGAAATGGTTTTTTTAAGGAAAATAGAAAGTGGTCACCGGTTAGCAAAATATGTATACTTTGTAATAGAACTATTTGTTACAAAATTGTTTAAGATCCCGCAGCAATCTTTAAAATGATATATTTGATATTAAATTCGGTAGAAAAAATAAATAGCTGTAAGGAAGTCACTCGTTTTGATAATATTCGTCCCAGATAATATTATCCTTGAATTGTTTTTCAGACTATTCAGCCAATTGTATCAAAGTTTGGAATTGGAAAGGACATGTGTTACTGATTGAACTAAGACAGAAATTTTATCAACTTTGGGATTTTAAAGGACAACATATAACGGATTGAACTATGACTGAAATTTTATCTGTTTTTTGGATATTCGTTACAAGAGCAGGTTAAATATTGTTAATTTAGGGTCTTGCATGTCTATTTTATTGAAATATATTGAAAATAAAAACAATATTTCTGATTATCCATTCATATAATATGCGTTCGGGGTTGGGAACTTTTAGTGGGTGGTAACTTTTTCACGCTTTCTGATGAAAAAAATTGATACTACAATAAAAAAAAAAGACAACACACAAAGTTCTACACATGCGTAAAACGTGTAAATATCTGAAGCTATACACTAAAGAAAAAAGGAAAATAGGTGGGTAAAATCACTCCCTTAAGAATTTACACATGCGTAAAACGTGTAAATGTTGAATACCTATGCGCAAAAAAAAGTTTTGAATTAAAACTAGGTGGATTAAATATCTTTTTTTTAAAATAAATTAACTGAAAGTATTTCTATGTGGACTTTAATGATAACAAGCCGGGGGAAATGAAGTACAATGGGATGACGTTTGGAATGGATGAGTTAGATTGGATCATTGCACGGAGAGGAAATTTAGATTCCTTGATGTCTTGTTTTCCTCAAGTAAGTTGATTTAAGTTTTAAAATTTCGTTTGTTTTTTTCGTATTTGCTATAGATAATCAAATGCAGCTTGAATTACCACTCTACATTTTAAACTTTGTAAGCTAAATGTGTTTTACTTTTCAACCTAAATTAATTCAATATTGACATATATTTCATTTCATTTTCAATTTAAAAATCTAACTTTTTTTTCCATTAATGTTAATTAAAAGATCTGTCAACATTTCAAAAATATTAACCCGGATTTTGAAGTTCAGATAATTTCTTACTTTTTGTTTTTGTTTTGTTAGCAACCTTCTAACACAACACAATTTATGGGGGCTCAGATGAATCAACAACTACCAATAACTCCACCAACTGGGTCAAAATCTAACTTCATTCATTTGCAGAGAGGGGTCAATCTATGGGTATGAAGAGACCTCCAAGCAGGGACATTTACCCCGACGCACCCCAAAAGTCTAAAGTTTTAACATATCCCCGTGAGAATACCGATGAACAGTGTGAGAATATTCCACCAGAAATGATGGATGAGTTTTTCTATAACCCTCTTAATTAAATTAGAGGAATAAAGTAAACATTTTTCATTTGAAAAAAAATACCATACCATGCTACTTAAACAGCAGGAGACCATAGACAAGTTATTTGCTTTTTGTTTTTCGGACTATGTTGATGTATAAAACATGATTGCTACTTCGAATTAAGTTCATATCAAAATTATCTATAAAAGACAGATTGAGAAAAAAAGTTAGGCATTGATTTTTATATATATCTATATGGGTCAATCATACACGGAAGGTTTACAGCAATTGTTTGTCGACCTTCAAACTCTAAGCCATCAATACAAAAGGACATTAACTCTTCAGTTGAAGAGGTATCAAAAGAAAATTTATTTGATAACATTTCAGGGCGATGTCACCATTCCTTTCAAAACATTGTAAATGACGATACAAGAAGAGTAAATGGACAAAAACTTAGCCAATGGATAACTTTAAAAAAAAAAAGAAACATTTGCGAAATACCAGAGCAGCTGTTCGTATCAAATGTTTTGAACTAGAAATTTGCTTAGAATATGTGTACACCTGAAGTTACAAATTGTGATCATGAAAGTGAAAGTACAGTGCAATAATATTTTGAAGTCATAGTGCAATTTTGTTTGTTATCCTTTTCACATGTTTTTAATGAGTTACATTTTGTATTGAAATTGTGTTACCTTGTCAAATTGTTTTTAATGTGATAATAGTCATTTTGTATGCAATACAAATTTGTTATATGAATCTTCCTAGATGTATTGTTCCATTTTACAATTAAATAGATCAGTGCTGACCAAGCTAAAAAGTATATAGTCAATAATCATATTGATTGATTGTTGTTTGCTTAACGTCCAGTGGCAAATATTTCATTCATATTCAGGACGAGAACAAATTCACAATAAATACTATAGGTAGGTCTTGAAATAATAGAGGCCATCTGGAATGATGGTCGGGGAAATTTGGACTGCCACTGGAAAATGAGGGTATATTGGATAGGGACAGAAATTATGCCTTGCAACAGGCCACCTACGGACCCCTCAAAGAGTTGTTGCAAGGGTTGTTAACGTGCAAAGAGCGTGGCACTTTCCTTCCGAAGACCAAGTGACCATATTTCTATTCCCCAGTCACCATTGGGGGTTCAATAATCATAAGTCATGATACTGTACATGTAGAATATTTGATAAAGGAAAGATTTAAAGTCAAATCTCCAGACATAAACTATTTTGATCAAGATGTTGATGACCGGGTTGAGTTTGACAGTGATGCAGATGATTATAATGCAACTGTAATGGTCTCTTAATTGAGAGTAAAGGAGACTCAGAATGAGACGAAAACAGTAAAGATTATGTCATGCCATCTTCACTTTCTCAAGCAAGTTCACCATGGTACCAGGGACACCATCTACAAATAGTAGACCACAGTCTCGAGTTAGTAGACCACACACTCCAGTTAATAGACCACACGCTCCATCTAGTAGAACAGAGACCTCCAGTAGTGGGCTTGATGCAAGTAAACCGCCTGGTGGAGTGGATCCAACTTAATCTTCTTTAAGCAGACAAGATGCTTTAATTACTAGTTACGCATCCAAGTACTCTAGGTAGGAACATTGCCCAGTTAGTTGAGCACAAAACGCAAAGTGCCTACTCAATTGGCAACAGCAAAAGCTCAAACACATCAAACGAATGTATTAACAAGAATGTGTCCATAGTATTCGGATGCCCCATCCGCACTATAATTATCTATGATCAGTGGACCGTCAAATGGGGTAAAATCTCTTATTTGCCATTAAAATTAGAAAGATCATGTCATAGGGTTGATTGATTGTTGGTTGCTTAACATCCAGTGGCAAATACAGCATGCATGTTCAGGACGAGAACAAGTTACCAACAAGGTAGGTCTTGTCATCAAATAAGCCATTCGGGATGACGGTCGGAGAAATGTGGAATACCACTGAAAAATAAGGATATATTGGACAGGGACAAAAATGTTGCCTTGCAACAGGCCACCTACGGACCCCTCAAAGAGTTGTTGCAAGGGTTCTTAACGCGCAAAGAGCGTGACACTATGTTTAAACGAGGCATCGGATTTAACGTCCCCATTGTGACCGGACGTGACTGCGAACTTGATACATCCCGCACAGCCAAACGGACTTTTACTGCCGGTCGGGGGAAGACCAAGTGACCATATTTCGTTTTCCCAGTCACCCTTGGTCATAGGGAGCATGTGCACTAAGTGTCAAGTTGATTGGACAAACGAACGGACGCACATACTTCAAAAACATTATGCCTATTAATGGGGCATAAAAATGTATGTTCCACACTATAGACAAAGATTATAACTCTACATATAAATTCCCTTACCTTGTTAAATAGATAATTTCCATCATTGTCATTCGCGTCGACGAACGACTATATAAAGATAGACAAGACTTTACTTTGAAAATATAATCTTTAAAACGTTTAAAGTGACGAATTTCTGTTTAGACGCTTGATTTTGTCTCCTGTCAGGGACGTTGAAGTGTTGGTGATAAAAACAAAAATGTTAATATGATGACAAATTGGCACAAGATAAGGAAGTGGAAACAAACTTTTGTATAAACAAGTATAATTGATAAATATAAATTATATTTTATGTGAAAAAGTATCTCATTTTATTTCGAAGTTGCATGTGTTGACATTGATGTAAATATACACTTTATGTTGAGTTATGATCTATTAATAAAAGAAAAGACGGTGAAGTGTTGATGATAAAGAATACTTTATACAAAAACGGTAATATGATGACAATTTGGCATACGATATGGAAATGTAAAAAAACTTTATATAAACAAGTTATAATTGATAAATATAAATTATATTTTATGTGAAATACTGAATCATTAGTTACGTTTTATTTCGAAGTAGCATGTGTTGACAATGATGTAAATATACACTTTACGTTGTCTCATGACCTACTAATGAAAGAAAATATGGGTATTCTGTTTCTGAGCTTCTAAAAACAAATTTGTTTTAAAATGTAAAAATTGCGTTGAATTTACGACATATTTTTATGAATAAGAATCTTTTTATCTAATCAACCTGTTTTCGCTATGAAGAGATTGTTTTTGCCAAGATTGTTCTTTCACTTTCGTGCAATTTATTTTGATTTTGAGATGGTCCCTATAAAGCTTTAATCATACCTGGGGTTTACATTTGCACAATCACGGTTGTTTTCGCCTTTTAATATTGCATTGTGGGATCGCGCACAGCTATCAATTTACCTGTTTACCGACATTGAAAGTGGATGAAAATATGGCTGGAAAGGGTAAGTAATTCTAAATTATAACAAAATGAACAGCAAAAGAGGAAATAAGCATCAAGGGGTGCCATATTTTGACGATACTTATAGCGGTAGACAATGTACTATTATTGCATTGGTTGCTTTGAGCTTTCTTTCGTTGAAACTTGCAAGTCAGTGGACTTCATCTGACATCGACAGCGTTTTAACAGAGGGTCATGTCAGATACATAGAACATATTATTTCTATGGGTATCGAGCCTAGGAATCTTCAACACAACGAAGTTCCTAATATCATTCGAAATGTTTTAAGCTCAGGAACTGACGTATCTCTTGCAATGGATGCAAATTATTACGGGGTTGTTGGTGGAGATGGTGGTAGAGGTGCAGGGGCTTATGACTTCGACTACAAATGCAGCAACAGAACAATTTAATCGAGAAAATTAGTAGCCACTAAGTTCATCAGCAGTAAAAAAACGCGAAATAGACTGGTTTACAGTCTTGATGTGTGTTATCACATTAATTCGTTTAAAAAAATGATTTCTATTAAAACCAAAATGTACATGTTTATTTAAAAAAATTTAGCATACAAACTTGTGACCATTCCTTAAATTTTGATGTTTCTGGCATGCCTTCAGCAGATTTCAACCGCGACGTTTCTAATTTTTAAATCGTCCTACAAAGTATATGGGGACTTATGGAGTAACCTAATTGTTTATGTCTGTGTGCACGTCCACACCAAGAAATATGGCTCTTACTTATATGCATTTTATACGATTGTTACTAGTACAAAGTATATAAAAAAATCAAGGTGAATTTGTAATCAAAGATTACCCTATGTTTTATTTGCAGATTCTTCCCACACCAGAGGAGGATGACATATCCTCAAATGAGGAGGATTCCGAAGATGAAAATGCAAACTATAGCATAAATGGTAATCTGATTGGATTAGATTCGTCAAATAATTATAGGTATACAATTTTAGATTGCACCGTTCTACTGTTCTTTAAATTATACCACAATGATTTTGTTGCCGTTTTGCTTTAACCAATGTTTATTCAGATAGCGTAAGCAAACAATTGTTCAAAGAGATTAATTTCTAAAGAAGGTCATGTAAAACTTTACTAATGGTACAAAACATGAATGTTTGGCTTTTGATACTTAATATTCTAATTTTAGTGGAAAAAGGGAGGTAATGCTTATAGAATTAAATAATAATTATTAGTAATGGTTGATAACCCATTTTTGCAATTCTTTCTTTATTTTCCTGGACTAATGGATCACCAAAAATTGATATTATTTATTACAAATCGTTCTAAAGATTTTTTAAAAAGGAATTATGCACAATTTTGATATTTTGTCAATTGTATTAGTTTCCTTGTATATAATGTTAAAATAGTGAATCATTGGTCATAGAATGGCATTTTTTATATTGATTTACAAATTTGTGACATAATTTCAACATAAAAATAAATGGCAAGTTTTCAATTTCTAATAGGTATTTTATATATATTTTTCAGGTGTTGTCTTAATGAAAAATGCTATTATAAAAAAGTGAATGACAAGTTTACCTGCCCAAAATGTGGGAACATATTTACACCAACAACAGCTTGACATGCTGTTGTTTTAAAGACACTTATCCAGTGCGATCAAAAGATGCAGAAACTCACTATCTTTACACCACAACTCAAAGTTTTATGTTTTGTATACTTTTACTGTATACTGTACACCAGTTTTTTACATGTTTATTTTCATACTTATATCAAGGTTTGATATGCTTATCTTTATGTACTTTTTTGATGTAAATTTTTACTTGTTGACATTTTCAATAAATTGTTTGATCAAAAATCCTTGTTCATTTGTTTAAGAGAAACCAAGGATTAATATACTCAACTGCAATTAGTGATCATAATTATATTTGAAATTTGTCTTCCCTATGATAAATTGTTAAAGCAATACACAGGTATTTCTTTCAAGCAGCAAAAAGGGTAATTTGGAAAAAATTGTTATTAACATTAAACTGTAGTAATATAATTATTCCCCACGCAACAAAGTTTCAAGGATATAATGTTTTTGACCCATCAGTCTGTCAGTCTTAATTTTGTCATCACAACTCTAAAACTACACCACAGAATTCCATGAAACTTTATAAAAAGTAAGCACTCCACGCGTAGTTGTGCATGTTACCATAAAATTGTTATCCCTATGTTTTGTGGGAATTGTACCTCTTTCAACTTAGAAATATACATTAATGTACCCCTGAATTAGCTAGTAAACAGAACTCCTCTGAAACTACTCAACAGAATTTCAAGAAAATTGGTCAGTAAGGACATCACATATAGTTGTGCATATTACTAAAAAATTCTTTTCCTCCTTAATATTCTAAAGTTATATCCCTTTGAACTTTAAAAAAAGGTCAAAAGTCAAGGTCATATGAAGTTACAATGGAAAATGGCATACTGTCAGATTGAACACATCATATTTGTCCTGGAAGATTTATACCCTGGACAAAGTTGTATGAGAAGAAGAAAAACTACTAAAACAGTATGACTCCCTTCATCTGAAGGAAAGACATTATAACAATGCAAAACATTGAGAAATGACAAAAAATAATAGAACAAAAATTACAAAACAATGCAATAACCATTGAAGGTCCAACATTTACTCTCAGAAAAACAAATATAACATTGGGTGGGCTGGAAGGGTAAACATGTGAAGATGACAACTTAAAAACTTTTTAAAAAAACATTTCTAAATCACATATTTTTTAAATAATTATCATTCGTTTATTCACAAAATGCCAATCGAATGACCTCAGCTTTTTTAAAAAGCTAATCTTGTTTGTATATTATCATAGATTAAGCTCGGAATGACTGAATAAAGAATATATATGACATGCATCTCCAAAACGTTTAATACAAGGACAAACTGCTTTATATAAAAATATAATGTATCCTACTTATTTGAAATGACGGTTTAAGATAAATCTAAACATGTTGTCGGTTTATCGAAAATATTTCTTCATTTGACGTATTTTTTTTCAGCTAAACTAGATACAGACAGTACAAAATTAGGTCTGTTCTGCAAAAACTTGAAGCTAAGGAGGAGTTAACGACATCTGAGAGACGCCATCTCCTTGATGCAATGTATAATGATGTGACAAAATATGCTAGAGAAATGTCATTTGCAGTATCAACTGTTGTACGGAGTGTTTGCATGGATTGGTTTAATATTTTTTCCAGACAAGTCCACCATGAATCTCGAACCGAACAAGAACAGCCTGAAATCAAACAACATCAAAGAAAGATAGCAAAGAAAAAACTTTATCAGGAAACAATTTATCAGAGGTAAAAACTCGTTGAGAATTAAAACAAGACCAGGTGTTTTTTTGTACAGTTGTTGTACAGTATGCCAAGTTTACATATAATTGTTAATTGTTTTTTTTATACATGTAGTTTTGCAGTTTTGTAATCTGCAAGTTGTGATATTACCTGCTGATCATTTATGATCACATTTCTGTTGCAAATTATTTTGTCAACCTATTATTAGCTATTTGAAATCTTCTTTGCATACGGAATGCACAAAAAGAAATGGTTCGACCAAAATTAGGGGAATCATCAAGCAGTGTAAACAAACACGTTGAGCAGAGTCCGGCTATTGCCAAGACAGTTGGGGAACTAAGAAGACTATGTAACGTAACTACAATTTCAATACAATTCAAGAAGGACGTAATTTAGCCAAAGGCCCGTAAAATACCAGCATACATAAGGATTGAACTTTCGTTAACCCTTGTGATGTTCAAACACCCAACGAAGGAAGATGTGAAAGACGGTATAAAGACTGGAGATTTGTAACGTATGTTGGTTGATTGATAGTTGGTTGCTTAACGCCCAGTGGCAAATGTTTCATGCATGTCCTGTGACTTTCTGTCCGTTTACCTTGTTGCCCTAATATCGTTGTGCCATCCGGTGAACAATTAATGAAATCTGTGAAATACTGAAAGACTATTGAACAATTATCTAAGAACTGTTATTGTATTTTGTTATTATTATATATGTCAATGCCATGCATATCAAATAAACTTGTAAACCTATGGCATATTAAAGACATTGAGATTATCCCGAAATATGATACAGGTTGACCGGAAAAGGAGAGAAAAAAACAAGACAAGCTATTTCATTATACAAAATAATTGAATATTGAACAGATGAATCTGCGTTTTTCAACACAATTGTTTGTCGGTGACTAGAAAATTTAACCGCACGTATATGTATAGATATTTGTTTAAATGATATGAAATACTGTAAATGTCAAAGTTTTTTTACCTATTAATTGTTGATTACAAAAAAACTTACATGTTCACGGTACAAGATAGACCATGAAAATGTTTACCTTTATTGCTTGGTGCTGTTAATTCAAAATACTATTATTGGATAAGAATTGTATGTGTCAATTGTATGCTTGTAAGTTAAGTATGTATTTGACTAAATTAAAAGAATCTGTTAATCTTAGTCATCTGTTTTTGCTATACTAAACCGACATTAAATGACAAAATTATTTCAAAGAATACCTGTGTGACGTCAACAACAAAGAATATTTTTGATAGATTAAAATGCGTGAGTAGCAGAGCCGACCGTGTTAGGGCTTAACAGCCAGTCAAGGTCGTTAAACACTTCCATATATATATGAGTAGCAGACCTAGTTACTGGCACAGCTTATGAGGAATTTGGCAAAGTTTAGGTTGAAAGACAAGTTATAATAATAATTTTCGGCTTGCTTTTAATTTGAATATTATGTAATAAATCACTATAATAGGAAATTATCATGTCAACTGAATGGGTTTGTGCAATATTAGTAAGGATTTTGTACCCTTGTGTTGCTTCAATGCTAAACATCCGGAAATTTATAGAAAATCCACAGCCTTTATCCTTGTACTCTCATATTTGGCAATTTGATGACTGATAGATATAGGATTATTGCATTCAGTGCTAGTATTGATTTCCTAAAAACAAGTTTAGTGATGTAGTTATTGGTTAAAACAAATAAAAATATGGACCAAATCAAGTACACCTTTAAGGGTGCGCTCGAATTAGGGACTCAGCACGAGGTATTTTTGGAATTTACAGGTTGGTTACAGCATTTTGTAGAAAATGAACACTAGCACATCATAGAAAAACAAGTGAGTTATCTATGTTTCAAATTTTATAACGAAAATCTCTGTATTAAAGGCTGTGGATTTTCAATAAAAATCTTGGTTTAATTGCCACAAAGTACTCTTTTTCTAGTAAATGCAATAAAACAGTAAATAACTATGCGTTCCATCAAGTTTCCTCTTGGTATATAAACTAAATGGCCTATCTCTATTATTCGTTATATCTGTAGTTTTGATACAATTGAAGTTTGAAAAATTCTTTCTAAAATGGCTACAGAAGGGTTCTTAAACCTGAAATCCTACATGAACAATGATAAAATCTTTATTTTTGAGATTTATTCTATTGGACGATACATAATTACTCAACCTTGCAATTGTGGAACCAGGAAATGCCCGTGTTGTGCACCCATTTATATCTTTAACATATGTTGGGATTGATGAACAAATAATGGTGCCCATCTTCAACTTGAATAATATTTGAGTCTTGCTTCCAAACTCCACTCCTGCACCTCTTGTTTCTTTTGCTTTTGGCACTGGTGCCGCAGCTCCCCGGTCTTCTGGGTGGTCCAGGTTGTCACTTTTATCTGAATGTTTTTCCTCCGTTGCTTCTTCTGGTATACTTTTCAGGTCCTTCGCTATCGTCCCTTCTCCAACTTTGGTGCCGGGTGCTGGTGATAGTGGGTGAAATCCTTGGAGGTTATTCATTTTTAGACTCCTTGTTCTTCTGGTTGTTTTGCCACTTCTTAGCTTCATCCACCGGAAATCTTTTTCTTTTCCTCCACCACTTTTTATACTTCGTTTTGGGGTTGGACTTGACTTGTTTGATTAGTTATAATAATTACCTTACATCTTTTTCAATTACTTCAATTACATCCTCTGTTTTATTATCTTGAAATTGAATTAAATAAATTAAACACTTATTTCGAGTTTCTATTAACCTGATTCAGTCAATGCTCAATGAAATATCAAATATTAATGCATCCAGCTAATGAGTAATTCGTTATCTATTTTTCCTTGTCATGCTTGTTATGAACCATGAATGATTGAGTCTAGAATGACTGATGAATGCAAGTTTTCATGTTTTCTGAATCGTGATGGTTAAAAAAATTTCTTACTAAATGGACATTTACCTCATTCATCTGGATCTCCTCTACACTAAAATGTTCCGATGTTGTGTTTGAGATTTCTACTTCTACTGACTCAATGTTCCTGTTGTTCCTGTATTCCACTTGGCAGTTTCGTCTGTGCAACTTACTCCAGTCATGCTATTTCTCACAGCATACTCGATCTTCCAAAATAATGCTCCGACATGACTGCATGAAAATCCTAAACCATCCATGCACGTACACCAGGCTTGTTCCACTGCACCTTCCCCTGTGTTTTTCATTGTTTCCCCATCAACTGCCTTTGATCTTATCAAGTAGTTATAAATGTCCTATGATTTTATGCGACACGATTCGTTCATTTCTAAAACACAATAAAATCATAATAATTTTTTTTTTCTGAGTTATAATGATTGCGTGCCTGCAAATGAAATCTCCTACACACCAACACAATTTATAGCAAAATGTTCTACTATAAAATAGGTTTATCACCGATCGAAGCATTTACACAAAAAAGTGCTTGCACATCTCATTTTGCACCAACCCATCCATCTGATAAATATTGAACATTCCCAGTAATAATAATACTATTGAATTCAACAGATACAGTAATTTGCAACTTTTGTTTTATCTTTTTTTTTATAGTTTAATCTGAAATAATTATATCAATCATACCATGTGGGCAAATCCAAGGAAGGAGAGATGGATGACGGCGTTCTTTGTACACAATTTTTCATCCATTTTCTTGTCCATAACATATAATCCCCTGCATCTGATCTTTAGTAAATTTGGAAAATATGCCAGAGCACCCTGTGTGACTTCAGATGATGTTTCATGTTCATCAATGATAAAAGTTTTAGTAGTAATATCAACTACTGCACTAAGTACGTTCCTCATAAATTGTGGAAGGTCAGGTACTGCACATATTAATTCAGCAAAACTGGTTTAGTGCTTTGGATACTTTTCATTAATATGAAGATTTTGCCTGAAATTTTTGATGTCAATCATATATTTTATATTGTCTAATTGATCATAAGGGAAGGCAGCACACTCTGATAAAATCTCGATATTCCTCTGGACAAATCTGAGAGCAACCTTCAACAAAAAAAACCTTTAAAATACAATGCTTCATTTAACTAAAGTGCTTCATTTACTAGTCTTATAATCAGAAAAAAACAGTCAAATAATTTAACTGAAAATGTTAGTTATCTCAAATAAAAAGTTCATTAATGTGTATAAATAACTGTCATCAAATGTGTATACGAACATATGATATGTAGATCCAGGAACATATATGTTAGATAATCATATACTGTTATCCCAGGTAGATCATACCCCAAATCAATATACAGTTATCAAACGTAAATGCATTTTAATATAGGATATCATTAAAAAGGAGGGTCATTCTTATATAAAATCTCGCAAAATTATGACCCATATGTTTGGCACATCCCCGTATACCCATTTATTTCCAAACCCCTTCTGGTGCTGGTGTCATTTCTGAGACGGTCGTCTTTGTTTTCTTATTGTTTCTTTGACACTCCTCACAGTACTTTAGACAGTTTCCTATATCCTTAGCTATTAAATTCCAGAAAACCTACACAAATTACACCATTTTTGTAGTAAATAATAACTCCATTGTTAAGAACTAGAATTAAGTGAGGTGTTGGTTGCATAATATTCATACAATGATAAATATTTCATGCATATCAATAATAAGAACAAATTAATAACAAATAAACCATAAATCTCTTGTATTGGATTGGTTGATTGTTGGTTGCTTTATGTATTGGCAAATAGTTCATGCATGTTCTGAACGAAAGACCAGCTAGGATGAAGGTTATATAAATTCATGCGAGTACTAATATCAACAAAACGAGGACAGGATTATGAGGAAGATATTGATTTTTTTAAAGGGCTTTTTATCGAACCATAGATTCTATTGTTGTATTCAAGATAAACATGTGATTTTTATTTTAAACACTGTTGTTGGATAGTTGCTTCAATAACGTATATATATACAAATGTCAAATTAGAATATTTTTGCAAACATTACATTTCTTTTCTGGAAAGATGTACAATAAATATTTTTCTCTTCAATTAATCCACAAATAAAAAGATACATATTTCTTATTCTTACCTTTCTATTACTTTGTGGTATGTCGTGTCACGTCCCAAGTGTGATCCATATTAAACATGGCATAACCTCAACACATATCTCAGTTCTTTGCTTTTCTTCTTAAAATCCTTTTGTCATTGTCATTCATCCCATCACCGTACTTGGTCTCTTTAAGGTACGTAAATATGACATCGTATTCCATTTTTGTTGAAACGATTTCTTTTAAAACTCGTGTATTATTATTATAGAACTTGATAATTTCCTTTTGAAAATCCCCTCGGTGGATCGCTAACCTTGCCGTGGTCGGGGTCTTGCTAGTCTCAGTGACCCCAAGAGCTATGCCAGCTGGAGCTTCGTCTCCTTGTAGGATTACCCATGCTGAACAGGTCGAAGGGTAGAGACCAGAATAAAGTGATCCGAACATCGTGAGATGCCCGATGTTTTGAATAAAATAGGCTCTCCAACGCGTTTGCCGTGGGTTGCTACCCGTGTCGATGGTTGACGAGATCCTTGTGGATGCGGGCTATAGCAAGACTCCTTACAGTCAGAAAATACCCGGACGGACGTGACTATAGTTCAATAAGCTGCTTTGGCTCCGAAATCATCTAAACGGGATGTCGGATGGACCCGGTTCGATCAATCGGCTGGTCATGTCGAGCCCTTCAGTTAATCCTCAACAATAAGCTTTCTTGTAACAATTTCCATTATATACTCATGTGTTTTAAATTAAGCTATTTATATTTCGGATAACTGAAGAAGGCGATGGCATCAAGGTTGACATTTACATCCCTAACCCAATTAGATGTTTTAAATGTCAAAAGTTTGGTCATGGTAAGCAGACATGCTTCAAGTGTTCTGGAGAAGGACACGAGGGAATAAATAGGGAACTCAATTGCTTACCTTTGTAATCTTCTACAAGACAGACTCGGAAGGCCAACTAATAAAGCAACAGCAAGTATGTATTGCACTGCGTTTCTTTGCATCCGGCTCATTCTTGCAAGTTATCGGAGATATATTGGGGTATGACAAAGGAAGTTTCTCGTGTTGTAAATGATGTGACAGATGCCTTGATTAACATTAAGGACGATTTTGTGAGTTGGCCTTCAGATGTGGATTCGATCAACAGGATAAAATGTGGGTTTTACAGGCAAAGTAACTTTCCGAATGTTTTGGGGTGCATTGATTGCACACATGGGAGAATACAGGCACCATCAGATGATGAACCATCCTATGTAAACAGAAAGGGATACCACAGCATAAATGTGCAAGCTGTCTGTGATTTTGAAGGTATTTTAATCTGTATTTTGCCATTCCCGATTTGTCGTTGTTGATCTTTTAAAATTGTTCTCTCCCTTTAAAATTACCTTGACATTATCAATAGAGACAACTAGGTACTATGTTTCGACCCAAATTTTGAAAGTTCGATAAATTTGAGTCCGGTCTTTATAACACTTGAAAAAGATTTAAGGTTTCCATTTTATTCATCTTGTCAACACAGAAAGGTAAAAACATAAACTACTCTTCAATATGTGGGACGTTTTCGCTGTGCAACATTCGTTTTTTTTGCTTTTTACGACAAAGAACTTCAAATCACGGTACAAAGCGGCATAACTCTACTTAAATTAATACGACTTGTCTATGATACCGTGTGGTTTGCATTTATTTCCTTTACTCTTTGTGATTTAAAAATTCTCTTTTTAGCAGGTGCGTTAATGTTCTTGCATAATTAAGGAATCTGCTATTTATTTTAAATTGTCTTTTTTTTTAAACACTGAATTTATATTTACAGGCAGGTTTACCAATATATTTGCAAACTGGCCAGGCTCCACTCACGACTCCCACATATTCAACACATCAACTTTGTCTAATTACCTCCAGAAAAATCACAGGGGATTGATAGATGGTGTTATTCTTGGGGACAGTGGATATGCTTGTCGCCCTTACCTGCTTACTCCATATGCCAATCCAACAAAGAGACACCAGCAAAGGTTCAACGGATGCCATGCCAGTACTAGATCCGTTATAGAGAGGACTTTTGGTATTTTGAAAAGACGGTTTCATGTCCTCCATTCTGAGGTATATTTATATAAAATACAGATTTGACATTGCAATTCATACATAAATAAAGAACAAAATCCATGAAATGGTCACACCAAAATGGCTGAGAGATGTTTGTTAAACGTCCGTGAGACAGCAACCCGAATATATAAATTTGGGAAAAAAAGCGCCTTGATCAACAAAAGGCTGTCTTAAGGATCTTTGTCAAGTGTTGTAAATTTGTCTTCAATTTAGAATTTTGAATATGCATTTGGTATCACCGCCATCAATTTTCTAGAACAGTTTTCTAAGTGCAAAAAATGAACTATAATGTCAAAACATTGAATGAAGGTATTTTAAATTAATATTGCATTTTACAGTTTCTATTTTTTTTGTCAGAACTATTTGGTTCCCATTTTACACATCACTTCATTTACAAATGTATTCGACATTAACATGGTGGACATTGACACAATCCACATCCACAACTATTACAAACTGAATTGTTTTACAGTGTCTTATCAGGGCCTTTTATAGCTGACTCTGCAGTATGGGCTTTGCCCATTGTTGAAGGCCGTACGGTGACCTCTTATGTCTGTCATTTTGGTCTTTTGTGGATAGTTGTCTCATTGGCAATCATACCACATCTTCCTTTTTATATCCTCTAAGAAAAGAAATTGGCAACCGTTTTCCCTACCAAGTTCAACATGATATAAAAACAGGTGCTTGATTCTGTTCCGTTTTGTTCAATAATTTCGGGAAGTTTTATTGATAACTGTTTCATGTAGATCATTGAGGTTAATAGTTAAGACCTCCTTTAATTCATTCAAATATATAATTATGTGAAATATATAATCATTTTTTTGTTGTTGAAAATAACATTAAATTAATATAATATGAGAAGATAACAAATTAAGTTTTTTATTAGTTGGTAGAACCAAGTGCCTCAAGACACTGAGATAAAGACATTGGCTGGTACTCCTTTGACTTGATTCTTTCGAGAAGTTCTATCTGCAAGTCAAGCTTTCTCATTTCCTTCTGCTTTTCAATCTCCCCTCTAAACTACACAACCTGTTGAACAAAACAGAAATGTTAATGATATGAATTTATCAACAATTGTACATGACTAGTTTGTAAAACGATTACAAGCTCCTGTACAGCTGAATGAATACAATGCATTTCAAGAAAAATGATCAGCATAGAAAAATGATATAAATAGATGTGAGATAGAGCAACCTAATCATAGGCAATGACAAAAAATTTCGAAACTTCATTAAGAGGAAAGGGCCAAATAATTCAACAATATGTAAAGGAAGGTCGTATTTTGCAATAAAGGTAATCATTGGTAATGGACTTTTTGAATGTTTGCTTGGGCGCCATTTAAGAGAACATTACTTTGTCTGTGTCAGTTAAAAAGAGTTACTAAAAAGGGTACTCAGCATTCATGTGTCAACATCCAGCAACATCTGACTAATTTTAAAGTGCTCACATGTCATAACTCATCTGCTGACCAAATATGAATTTGTTCGGTTTATTGGGAGGAGCGGACAAACAGGGCGAAATTAAGTCTTCAATCCCAGTGTGACACTCTGTGGGAGTGCACTAAATTGTATATGTGTAGACAGTATATAAATCGCAAAATTTTCCTGAATATGCATGAAACATTTGTCCCTGGATGTTAAGGAAAACATAACTAACAATCAATTTTTAATATTACTACCAGTACTTATATTAAAAAAAGAGCTGTACATGTATTGCCAACAAAGTATGGGGGACACATTATACTACAGGACATAGTTAGCTGTTATATATTCACCTGAAGCTCGTGAACATCTCCTGCTGTTGCTTTTCTCTTCTTTGTGGCTGTAGCAGCTGTAGGGACAGCATTGTTGAGCACAGGTCTAATTGGGTTGACCACAATTGGTACTCCCCGGTTACCAATAAACCCGGAAAGAACTGATGGTGACTGAGGTGAAGGAGGTGTTGGAGGTTGTAGTGAGGAGGCAGATTGACATTCAAGAGCTGACTCAAATAAATCCTGGGACCCTATACACGCCATTTCAGAATCTCCCGACAATCTAGCCTCAGTTGCACCAGCTAAAACAAAGACAAAAAAAACTCTTAAACTTAATGTCGTAAGCCAATTAATACGCAAACGTTTTAGTTTCAAAAATTCGATAGGGGTTTAAACATTTTGAAATTTAGATCACAGATACATTATTGAGTAGATCCCCCCTTTTTTGTTGGTATCGGAAATGTTCTTTCATATTTTCATTTTATAAACTTCTTTTTCTATTTATTATATATATTTAATATTTTATCAATTGGTTTGAACAATAGTTATATGAGTGGACAACACATACAAAGTGGAATGTAGTTGAGATATTGTCACGCCATGTCACAGGTTGTATATATGCTGCAATTGTTTTCGTTAAAACTTTTGACCCTCGTAATACATAGAGGTAAACATTCATGTTGATTCTTTTAAAAACCTCTTGCAAGAAAGTGTTAATTAGGACAAAGTTAGTATGGTGGTTTTTTATTTTAAGTTTTAAAATTCTAGCAAGACAGGATATAGGGACGAATATTTGTATGGTACGATCTTCATTCGGGCCGAGATTACTTACTTTAATAGGGCGCTAACAACAAATTGAGGAGAGCACCTGTTCAGAATTCTCGCATATCAGCATGGGACAGTGATGTAGTCTCACAAGAAATGATAGGGTTAAAACCTTTTCTTTATTCGCACGTTGACAGGGAAAACGCAAATACGATTGAATAACATTTCAAGAAGGTATAATTATATTTCCTAACATGCGGAATTTGTAATGTTTACATTGTCACTGATTGTGAGGTCAAGGTCAATATTTAGTAAAAATATGAATAACTATGAAAATATCCTTGTATAGAAAGTATTTGGGTGATACATAAATGTTTGCCTCTACATCGATGTTATTCCTTCAACTAGGGCATATTAATAGCACAACTGTATAGAAATTTCCAGAGAAAGATGTACAGAAACTTTAAATTTATAAGACAAAATATTACATACCAATAATGCAGCTTTCTACACCTCTTATGCCCTTGAAGGAAGCAGAGTCCTTACACAGGTCTATGGTTCTGTTGACTGCCACACTCACTGGTTTAGCCTGTGGTCCACCACCCCGTTTTTCCATGGTCTCTCTTCTTTACTGAAAAGATCTTCAATGCCTCTTTCTTGGTGTTGCCCAACTTATCTTTACACTCCTTGGCTGACCTATGGGCAACACCAAGAGAAGACACCATCATGGAAATTCTTCCCCAGACTGCTGTCTTTCTTTTATTGGTCACAGCACTACCAAATTTGTCATTTATTACAGCATAATTCTTTTCCACTTCATCTTGGAGTACATTGATTTCTGCTTCCGAGATATTCGGCTTTCTTTCCCTTGGTTTTTTTACACTAGACTGAGTACATGTATTAGCAGAAGGTAAATCGGCCATATTTGTTTATGAAGGAAGTTCAGAAAATCTGAATTATGGGTAACTTAAATAGCCTCTAAACCTAAGTTAAAATTTAACGACAGGTTAAGATATGTTAACGGTCACGTTAGCTAACGCTACCGTTAAATCAACCGGCCCCTGGCGTTTAGATTCAGTCATTATCAGATGTTTGTTTTTTTCGACATAATGGTCGATAGAGATCGGGATTCATTTTCCAGAAATAGCAGACTACTTATTTATAACTCGTATTTATGTAGTTACTATTTGCAGCAAACGCATGCCAAAAAAGAAATGGATTATTTTGTCATAGGTTTAATTATTAAGTTAATTCTATTGGTACGTTTAAATCTCAAATACTGCATATTGTTTGGGTTGCTGGCCCTGAGTTAGTAATTTAACGGAAATTTTGCAGTTTTTTTTTTGGTTAATTTCTTAGATATCGTTATAGTATCTAAAAATATTCAATATTTAATACAATTAATTATAATGTTAATCTTTTTTTACACGACTTCCAAAGCATCAGTAATTACTGGTCAGCGACACGTGCTCTAGAGAGCCTCTATTTTTTTTATCTGCACACCTGAGGATGTTATTGTTCAATTCATTATACATATGTATGTGTACAATATTTGTATACTCTTGTTAGAATTATTTATACTTATTTATAATTTCATACCTTCTCGTATGCAGCTTCATGGCATTTCTCTGGATTGTCATGGTTGAACCATGCTTTAGGGGCATATGCACTGGTGTTTTTATAGTTGGATCCGTCCCTTGATTTTGTCAGTCTCTCATTATATACTAGGTGTTTTTCTGTGGTACTAATCAATTTATCATTCCTCATTTTAACTGCCTATGCGCATGGCATCCTCGCAGTCTAAAATGTCTTGTATTCAAATACCACATAAGAGTCACCAGACCTTCAGGGTTGTCCATACCTAATGTCCCTCACCTCTATCATGGTCTCCTCGTCAGATTATTGCTCTTTCCCATCTCTTTCGGTTGTTGTTTTATTTTTTTGCTTTTAAGCAATCTTGGGATTTCTTGAACTCGTCATCTGTTTTTATGTCATATTTATATCCATTTTTTTTCAGATATCGGCAAATCATAGACATGTACCCATCAAGTGTGCTTGGTTGATATTCATTTGATTCTCCTTCTTTTGCATTTTCTTTTCTGAGACCAACACAAAATTATTGCAGAGACTCGTCTAATTGTTTCGGATCAATAACAAATTTAAAAGATTCTTTGACATTTCTGATACTAAAAATGTAATAAGTAAAAATCTTTACACAACTTTTCGTTCATTTTTCTTTAAGTATTGTCATTTGCTCTTTCAGTCATAAATTGCTCTCATTCATTTTCATTAATCTGTTCAATCTCTTATTGAATTTATCAGACCTAGAGCAACTTGTAGGAACAATAGCTGTTTTGTTGACATTTGAAGTACATGAAGCTACATTTATATTGGTACCAGTATATATTTCAGATTTTGTATACTAGAATTATATCATGAACATAATTGTTGTCTTCCAGAAAGTCAATGTTAGGTGGTAAATTGGATGTTTGATTAATATTTTAAGTTGTGTCATCTTGTTTTTCAGTTTCAGTTGTTTGCTTTTTACTAAATTTTCAGTAATTGATATCTGGAAAGACAAGTGAAAATGTTCCAAATGGTTGGTACCTAAATTTTTCCTAATATTCAAAGTTTTCTATGTTTTGGAGCGTTGTCTCTAGGTCGAAATCAGAATCCCACAATTCCGATGTGTCAATGACTGAGCTTTGGGGATGTATTTTTAAGGCAGACGAAGAAATATATACGCAGACAGATCGACGATCATTCCTGAATTGGTAATTTTAAGAAAATTTTGCAGCTTTTTTGTTATTATCTTTAATATTATTATAGATAGAGATAAACTGTAGACAGCAATACTGATCGGCAAAGTCAGACCTACAAATAAGTTAATATGATCAAAATGGTCAATTGACCCTTAAGGAGTTATTGCCATTTATAGTCAATTTTTAACAAATTTTGTAAATTTTGTAAAATACTACTAGCATGACTGGGCCAAGTTCATTATAGATAGAGATTATGTAAGCAGCAAGAACGTATCACCATAACCAAAACACAATTTTGTCATGAATTCATTCATGTCAGTAGTTTATGATATGCACATATACCAAGGTGAGCGACACATGCTCTTTAGAGCCTCTAGTTTATATTAAATAGCAATGGATAGAAACAACTACTGATGGGATACAAGTGCCATGAACTCAGTGTAATTTTATAGCATGCTTTAAAGCATAGTTTTATTTCTGATTTTCTCCCGTTTATAAAAGAAACTAATGTTAAAATTCTCGAGATGGATTTGGCTAGTCTCTTTAGCATGTTTGAATTCGTATTGAATTTATAACTCCAAAGAAGTATTATGTTTAAGAACACTTTGACGTTCCCGCTGTAGTCAGACTTCGTCAAAATTATCTCCCCATTACGCCAGTTCATTTTCATAATCTTAGAAATGGAAGCCATTGTAGGGATGACGCGCTGCCAGTTTTACTCTTGAAAACAGATAAACTTATCCACATAGCACAATTACGATCCTTATATGTCAGTTGTATTTTAAGACAAATGTATCTAAGCAGCAGTAAATGATCGTGTATGCATTGATTCAACTTAAAACTATTGTCTGATCAGTTTTCAGGTGGAATTTCGAAAATTCATAAACATTTAAAAACAAATCGAATTAAATATTTCGTGGAAGGGCAGACTAAAATTTTTCAGTGGTTGAAGACTATAAACCCTAGTTATCACACACAAACAATTTTTTTTTGGAGGATATGCATTTTTAACATCCAACTTAAGACTGTCGTTAAGTATTTTTTGTTAAAAAAAATAACTATTCGAACACACCTGTTTTTGTGATTCATTAGATAGGTATTTCACTTGACCCATATATTTCATCTTTTAGTACTGTGATTTTTTTATGTTAACAAGTCAACCTGAAGCTTTGATATATAAAAATGATAGAATATGAAGAACAAAATATTCATTAAACACGCCTTAACATAAAAAGGTGCACTTGATTTTCTCTTTTCGATATAATTGTTACACATGTTTGGGATTTTTTTTCTGGAATCACATAATGAAAGGGCAGACACGAAACTTACTGAACTTACAGATTGATATATTCTCCATCCGAGGTATTTAAAAAAAAAAAAATCGGGTGTTATGCATTTTCTTCATCCAACTTGATAGATACCCATGTCGTCGACTTGATATCTAATTGTTCTGCTAAACTATCTAATAGATAAATTGAAAACTTATGCAAATGGTGTTTTTAAAATAAAATACTTCGTAATTGAGAAGAAAATTGTTACTTCATTTGTTTCTATTAACTTTAATATTGTTGTTACTACAGTAAACATTACAGAAAGCATTTATCGCCTTCTCTTACAAAGAGCTTCGATTATTTTGTTCTATTTCAACCGGGTTTCCGCCTTGCTGACGGGACGCAAGGTTAAGACAAGTGTATAATTCCTCGTCCGATATTGAAAACACTTCTGTGTTGACATGAGTTATCATTGATATGTTCATAATAATAAATAAAGGCAACAGTAGTATAATAGTATATCGCTGTTCAAAATTCATAAATCGATACAGAAAAAACAAATCCGGGTTACAAACTAAAACTGAGGAATACGTATCAAATATAAGAGAACTACGACACAACACCGAAATGTAACACACACAGAAACGAACTATAATGTAACAATGGCCATTTTCCTGACTTGTTATAGGGCATTTTATGAAAAAAATGGTGGGTTGAACCTGGTTTTGTGGCATGCCAAATCTCCCGCTTTAATGGCAATGTTAATTTTAACATTAACATGACAACATTACACGACAGGGTTACAATAAATAAACAGATAAATGGGAGAAAATATAGGACAGAGAAACAAACGAATAATAGCCATCAAAAGGTAACAGGTTAATGCAGATTTTTATACGTCAGACGCGCGCTACGTCCACATAAAACTATGCTCAGATGTAATAAGTTTGAAAGCCATAAAAACTCGAAGTTCCAGATCGCCGAGGACCAAAAGTTCAAAAAAGTTGCGAGGCCATGGTTATCCGCCTGGGACAAAAACATCATTATAAGAACAAAACATAGTTTTGCAAACAGTAAATTTTATAAAATGACTATAAAATAGATATACATGATTAAACTGAAGTGGTGACTAGCTATAGAATAAAAACGAATACATTACAAAATCACAGCCCTTTAAGTCATAGTCAATGCAACGCCCAAAGTAATGTCACATTTAAATTTTTAAAACGTGTTCCGAAAATTAAGAAAGAATTTGGAGGATATTCAAGATTAGATTTGTATGACTGTATCTAACTTATTATAATGACAGTTAAAATTATAATACTAATTAATATTTAATTGTAGTAGTAATTAGATAATTAATTGTATTATCTAGCTTTGTGGGTGTTTCTTCTGATCAAACTGCAAACCAAATATACAAACAAATGTATCGTGTAAATTTCGTTGATCCAAAATTAAATCTACCTAATGAACTGGATCAGTAGTTTTCCCCAGCACAACACACGAATACAACAGAAAAAAAATGATTTACAACTACAAACGTTAAGACTTTTGACAATATCCGATGACAACAACAAACACAGCATAAAAACAATTACCCGTTATAAAAAATTAGAATATTTGAAATACTATGGCTTTTCTACCTCAGGAATACATTACATTAGCTGTATTTGGCCAAACTTTTGGGATTTGTTGGACCTCAATGCTCTCCATCTTCATACTTTATTTGGCCTTTCTAACATTTTGGGATTCGCGCGTAACTGATGAGTCTTGTAGACGAAACGCCCGGCTGGCGTAAATATGAAATTTTAATCGTCGTATCTATGATGAGTTTATTTATAAAGTAAATTCATCGACGAAGCCTTCTGTTTCCTACTCAATCAACAAGTCGAATTATAGAAAGAACTCTAGTATTACACAGTTTCTAAGATCTATTCTATAAATGTAACCGGCAATTAATTGTTATTGTATTCAAGATTAACATTTAAGAAATTGGAAATCTAGATACATTATAAATAATAGATTTCAATTGATTTTTTTGTGTTTTATCGCAACTTTAAGGCCCATTTTGTGGCCCCCTCCGGTGGATCGCTATCCTTGCCGTGGTCGGGGGGCTTGCGTGTCTCAGTGACCCCAAGAGCTATGCCAGCTGGAGCTTCGTCTCCTGGTAGGGTTACCCATGCTGGACAGGTCGAAGGGTAAAGACCAGACTAAAGTGATCCGAACATCGTGAGATGCCCGATGTTTTAAATAAAATAGGCTCTCCAACCCGTTTGCCGTGGGTTGCTACCCGTGTCGGTGGTTGACGAGATCCTTGTGGATGAGGGCTATAGCCAGACTGCTTACGGTCAGAAAATACCCGGACGGACGAGACTATAGTTCAATAAGCTGATTTGGCTTCGATATCATCTAAACGGGAGGTCGGATGGACCCGGTTCGATCAATCGGCTGGTCATGTCGAGCCCTTCAGTTAATCCTCAACAATAAGCTTTCTTGTAACAATTTTCATAATATACACATGTATTTTAAATTAAGCTATTTATATTTCGGATAACTGAAGAAGGCGATGGCTCATGGGTCAATCAAGTGGTACGCTTTCTTTTTCGCTTGATGGATACGCTCTGCT
The DNA here is from genome assembly GCF_963676685.1 of Mytilus edulis. NCBI lineage: Eukaryota > Metazoa > Mollusca > Bivalvia > Mytilida > Mytilidae > Mytilus > Mytilus edulis. Next base: position 68,955,500 of record NC_092354.1, on the reverse strand, counting down.
TGAGTATACTATTCTTGGAACATCTGGTGCTTTCCGCAGTGGATCTTAGGTGCTGATTTTGAGGACCAGCTACATTATATTTGGAGCCCGTTTTCAGCATTAGCACTTGATCCCGGTTCGCCACGGAAACACAGCATCGCCCTTGTAGGCACTCCGAGGTGGGTGGATGACAAGAATGGTGAATCTTTCTCCTTTCATATGGCACAACAAAACAAACCCTCTAAATCAGCTTTAATACATAAAAAAAGAAAATGTGATGATTCAGAGCCCTGTCAGGAAGATGACAGTTGGCACAGATTTATTGTAATAAAAGGAACAGATGAAAAACCAATTTCAAAAATATCGCCCTTTGTAATTCACAAACAAATTCAAAGCGTTGCTGGTACTGTAAAAAAAGTTTCCAAAATGAGATCTGGCAATTTGTTGGTTGAATGTTCCAACAAAAGTCAATCAACAAATTTACTTACAATGACTACAATAACAAACTTTCCTGTTTCCGCCTCTCCTCATAACAGTTTGAACAGCTGTAAGGGGATCATTCGAGACAGAAGTCAATACCTTGGTGACCTTACCGTGGAAGAAATCGGCGAGGAACTTTCAAGCCAAGGTGTAACTGATGTTATTAGATTTCAAATTAAAAAGAATGGCAATATAATCAAATTAAATACATATCTTTTGACCTTTAGAACTCCAACTCCTCCTCCATCTATTACTTTAGGTTGCTCCGGAATCAGAGTTGACATGTTCATCCCTAACCCAATTCGATGCTTTACTTGTCAAAAGTTTGGGCATGGAAGCAAACAATGTCGTGGTAAGCAGAGATGCTTCAAGTGTTCTGACGAAGGACACGAGGGAACAAACTAACTCTGAATCTTCTAAATGCGTAAGCTGTGGTGAATCCCATTTTTCATCGTCTAGGGACTGCCCTGCTTACCTCAAAGAAAAAAATATTATTAAAATTAAAACAGAAAGAAACATCAGTTACCCAGAAGCTAAACAGATAGCTTCTGTTTCGAATGATCTCCTTGTTTCAAACAGACCATCGTACGCCAGCAAGGTTGTCCGCTCATTCAGTCACGAGAATACACAAACTCGCATGACTTGGCCAATTGATGCGGACAATTTTACAATGCTGCCTGTTGAAACAGAACCTACCGATAAAATATTAATTCCAAGAAAACCAAAATCTTCCAAAACCAGTACTCAGTCAACTCAATCTTCCCTACAGAGCTCAATATCATCACCAAAAAAAAAATGAGAAAAAGAAATCAAATAAAAAAGAAACAGTAGAAATACACAATTGGAGCGGTGAATCTGTTTGGGATCTTCCCACTGACATAGATGATTCTTCCACCTCAAAAAGTCTTCCTTCATCTAAGAAGTTGACTTCTCCGTCCGGTACAAAGTCTACTAGAGCCCCATCTCCTCTTCGTTCTCCAGAAAAGAAGGATGTCCAAAAGAAGCCAGTAAATACATCCTCTCAGAAGTCTTCTGATTCGAGGTCGCGGGGTAGGGGTCGAGGCGGAGTAAAACCAGCTGCGTGTGGTCCTGGAGATCGACGACTCTCCTCGCACAACATATTTTCATCACTTGTCGACGAAACTGAAATGGAAATCGAAAGTGTTCCGCCACCCGAAAGATCACAATCTCAGGTAGAGCGAAATAAGAATGCTGGCAAACTCGACAGCATTCGCCCTTCTATTATTAAATAATGACAAATATCATCCAATGGAATTGCCGAGGTCTTAAAATAAATCTTCTCGAGTTAACACTTCTAGTTCAGTCTTTTTTACCTATTGCATTTTGTCTTCAAGAAACTCATCTAAAAGAAAGTGACAATGTATCTTTAAAAGGATACAACATGTTTAGCACATTTTCTAAAGTAGATAAACGTGCTGCAGGCGGATCATCCATTTTTGTGAAGGACAACGTCATTCATAGCACAGTCCAACTCACCACGGATCTGCAAGCAGTTGCAATTCGTTTATCATTAGACAAAACAATTACTTTATGTTCGAAATATATTCCACCCAATTCAATTTTAGATAAAGCAAAACTCAAAAACCTCACTGATCAATTACCCTCACCATTTATACTTATGGGCGACTTCAATGCTCACAATCCATTATGGGGTAGCAAGACTCATAATGCCAAAGGTAAGATCATTGAGGACTTTGTCTCTCAAGAAGGATTATGCATTTTTAATGATGGATCTAATACGTATCTTAATCCTGGAAACGGGTCTTATTCTTCTATCGATATCACTATTTGCGATCCCTCTCTGCTTCTGGATTATTCATGGCGTGTTTATGATGATCTATGTGGAAGTGATCACTTTCCAATAGTACTTGAACATCTTTTTACTTCTGCCCAACAGAGAGTACCACGTTGGAAACTTGACAAGGCGGACTGGTCCTTGTTTGAGAATCTCTGTCAAGCGGAACTTCAGTCAAAGATGTTTGAGACTGTACAAGATCCAATTTTAACTTTTAATACAGTTTTAACGTCAATTGCTGACAGAACTATTCCTAAGACCTCGGCAAATCCGAAACATCCCAGCAAACCATGGTTTGATGACGCTCGTGATCAAGCCATAGGTGACCGTAAAAAATCTGAAAGACGGTTCAATCAACAACCAACGACGGAAAACTTGAGTAATTTCCGTATTTTTCCGTATTTTTCGCGCTAAGGCACGGCGGACTTGTAGGCAAGCCCGACGAACATCCTGGAAAAAAATTGTCTCGGGGATTACATCTCGCACTCCGATGACAAAAGTTTGGAATATGGTAAACAAAATAAAAGGTAAAAATTCTAAAGCCACTGTTAAACATTTGAAAGACGGTAATGATTTATTAACATCTGAAAAGGATATTGCCAACAAGCTTGGTGAAACTTTTGCGAAATCTTCTTCTTGTAACAACTACAGGGAAGACTTTAAAAAAGTTAAAAAAACAAAAAGAAAAAATTAAATTAAACTTTAAATCAAAAAATGGTGAAAATTATAATAAACTATTTTCTCTTGAAGAACTTAAAACATCTCTGTCAAAAGCCCATGATACAGCTTGTGGGCCTGATAATATTCACTACCAACTCTTAAAACACTTGCCAGATTCCTCGCTAGAAGCTCTCTTGCAGCTCATGAATAACATCTGGGAATCTGGTGATTTATTATCAATCTGGAAGCTTGCAACCGTCGTGCCTATTCCAAAACCAAGTCAAGATCATACGGATCCTATTAATTATCGACCAATTGCTCTTACCAGTTGTGTCTGTAAAACACTCGAACGGATGGTCAACGATCGCCTTGTTTGGTTCTTGGAATCCAATGGGCTATTAGCCAATATCCAGTGTGGATTCCGACAGGGCCGCAGTACTCTTGATCATCTTGTTCGATTCGAATCATTTGTCCGTAATGGTTTTGCGAAAAATGAACATGTGGTGTCGGTCTTTTTCGACCTTGAGAAGGCCTATGATACTGCATGGAAATATGGTATTTTAAAAGATCTATTTGATATGGGGTTGAAAGGCAATATGCCTAATTTTATTTCTAATTTTCTCTCTAACAGACAATTTAATGTTAGAGTTAATTCGACCATGTCTGATCTGTATGATCAAGAGATGGGTGTCCCTCAGGGCAGTATTTTATCTGTTACATTATTTAGTCTTAAAATCAACAGCCTTGTTGAAGTTTTAAAAAGTAATATTGAAGGTTCATTGTACGTTGATGATTTTTTAATATGTTACAGAGGCAAAAATATGAATAACATAGAAAGACAATTACAATTATGTCTTGGAAGAATTGAAAAATGGGCCTCGGAAAATGGTTTTAAATTTTCCACGTCAAAAACGGTCGGGATGCATTTTTGTAACAAAAAGAAATTGCATCTTGATCCAGAACTCACTTTGTACGGCAACCCAATTAAAATGGTTGATGAAACCAAATTTCTTGGGTTAATTTTCGATAAAAAGTTAACCTTTCTACCCCATATCAAAATTGTAAAATCAAGATGTTTAAAAGCTTTAGATATTTTAAAAGTTGTCGGCAGCACTGACTGGGGTGCTGATCGCAACATTTTACTTAATTTATATAGATCTCTAGTTAGATCTAAACTTGATTATGGCTCTATAGTGTATGGCTCTGCAAGGAAGTCCTACATACAGATTCTTGATGCTGTGCATCACCAGGGTTTGCGTCTCTGTCTTGGCGCATTTAAAACCTCACCAGTTGAGAGTCTGTATGTAGAGGCTGATGAGCACTCACTCTCTAACAGACGTTTGAAGCTTGGACTTCAATATGCTGTCAAACTAAAAGCCTATTCAGATAATCCTGCCTACAGCTGTGTTTTTAATCCGATTTATGAAGATATTTTTGCAAAACATGAAAATAAAATTCCTCCGTTAGGTATACGTTTAAAACCACATTTAGCTTCTTTTGATTTAAAATCTGTTGCTCAAGTTAAAATTTGCAAATGTCCTCCATGGGAACTTCCCAAACCAAAAATGATATTTGATCTCCGTGAACACAATAAAAATAAAACAAATCCTCTTTTAATTCAGCAACACTATGCTGAAATTAAAGCCAATTATCCAGATTTTTCAACTGTCTATACTGATGGATCAAAAGATGGCGACAGAGGGACAGAGCTGCAACTCTCCGTTTGCCATCTGATGCATCCATCTTTACTGCTGAAGCAGAAGCAATAATTTTGGCTTTGAAATTTATTGCTTCTTCAGATAAATCCAAATTTATTATATGTTCTGATTCACTTTCATGCTTACAAGCTATACAAAATACTAAAATTAAAAACCCAACAATTCTCCAAATTTTATATGTAATGAGGAATTTAAAAATTCTTCTGAAAGAAATAATATTTCTATGGGTTCCGAGTCATGTTGGAATCCTTGGAAACACAGCTGTAGACCTTGAGGCAAAGCATGCCCTGGGTGACCGTTTATCTAACTGTGATATACCATATACTGATTTTAAATCTAATATTAGAGAATATGTGTTTAATATTTTAAAAAATGAATGGAGTAAAAAAGATGATAATAAATTACATGAAATTAAACCTAATATAGGTAAACCTTTTAATAATTTTATGTGCAGAAAAGATCAGTGTATTATTACTAGATGTCGTATTGGTCATACTAGAATAACACACGAGTATCTTTTAAAAAATGAAGATGAACCACAATGTGTACCTTGCAACTGCAAGTATACTATTAAACATGTTTTAATTAATTGTATTGACTTTGCTGATATTCGTAAGAAGCATTTCAATGTCAATAATATGTATGATTTATTTAATAATGTTCCATTTACAAATATTGTTGCATTTTTAAAAGAAATTGGAATTTATTATAGAATATAAAAATGTTATTATATTTAAGTCGTTTATAATTTTTATCACGTTATTTTACTCATATTGATTTTTATTTGTAAATAATCAATTTGCTTTAGTCTAGAATTTTAGTATATTGAAGGACTTTTTGTCTTATTTTAAAAATATGCTTTAAATTGTTAAAATATTCGAATTAGCTCTCGCCGCGATATAGCCTTTTTGTGCTAATGCGGCGTAAAGCAACCAACAATCAATCAATCATTTTGTGGCCCATTTGAAGGCATTTGAAGGCGGAGTGTAAGTATTGGTGAAGGAAGCCAGAAAAAATTACCGACCTTCGATAGGAAAATTGACAATCAATTAAGATTGGAGTCGAGTGCACCCGCACGAGCAGGGATCGAACTCACAACCAACCTGAATGTTGCCTTGTTGATTACAAAATAAATACGTAGACCGGTTGCCGAGGTCCAATGAATAACAGAAAGAAGGCATACGATTGTGTACACCAGACTCTCGTTTGGTTTACAATAGACTCAACTATGTAGCTAGACTTCTTTTTATACCCCCGCTTTAAAAAGGGGGGGTATACTGTTTTACCTCTATCTGTCAGTCCGTCCGTCCGTCCATCAGTCCGTCCGTCAGTCAGTCCGTCCCATGAAACTTTCGTCACATTTTTCTCAGGAACTACACATCCACCCTTTCTGTAATTTGGTATCAACATTTATATATGTCAGCCATACCGTGTGATGCGTTTTCAGATTCATCACTTGAAAACTTCCTGTTTACCGAACACTTGTCTGATTTTACACATGATAGCCAAGTTGAAAATTTTCATCTCATTTTTCTCAGGAACTACAATACAAGGATTTCTGAAATTTGGTTTCAGGATTTATATAAGTCAGCTATACCGTGTGATGCGTTTTCAGAATTCATCACTCGACAACTTCCTGTTTACCGAACACTTGTATGATTTTACACATGATAGCCAAGTTGAAAATTTTCGTCACATTTTTCTCAGGAACTACAGTACAAGGATTTCCGAAATTTGGTTTCAGGATTTATATAAGTCAGCTATACCGTGTGATACGTTTTCAGATTCATCACTCGACTACTTCCTGTTTACCGAACACTTGTATGATTTTACACATGATAACCAAGTTAAAAATTTTCGTCACATTTTTCTCAGGAACTACAATACAAGGATTTCTGAAATTTGGTTTCAGGATTTTTATAAGTCAGCTATACCGTGTGATGCGTTTTCAGATTCATCACTCGACAACTTCCTGTTTACCGAACACTTGCATATTTTTACACTATTAATATTATCCACTTGCGGTGGGGGTATCATCAGTGAGCAGTATCTCGCAGTTTCACTTGTTTTTTAAGTTTATATAGCACCTAATTGCTAAACCCTTTTCTGTGGATGTGTTTCATGATGATAAATGAAAGTATGGGTGTGTTCGGATATCTACCCGTAGTTAACATATAGACAGAAATTAAGTAACCCATGGTTAAAACGCAGACAACCCATAAGCTCCCTATATGTTTAGAACATGTTGATGCGTATGGTTTGCAAAGCAATTTCTAACGAATGTTAAAATTTATCCTTTTTTTATTCAATTTCCTATTAAATATATATGATATTTACGATTTCTTTACAACTGTTTTGATGTTCCTGTTGTTAATTGTGAAATAATCAAAACACTTTCATCGTTAAAACCAACCTCCTCTGCTATACCCTCTGCCATGTTTGTGACGTAAATTTTCATTACATATGCTCTTAAATATGGTTAGGAATTGCAACCTATAGTCAGCAACTGGGTGAACCCTAGGTACGAAAGGTCATCCATGGTAAGATGTATTATTCAAAATAACTGACCAGATACCCAGAGTTACATATAGGTAACCATAGGACGCGTAAGGCGTATATCCAAACACACCCTATAATTTTAAATAATAAGCTGGAAATTAGGTATAATACCATATCCTGCCGCGTCTGTTTTATCTGTGTTTTTGTGTCAATACTTGTCTTCTCTATTTCATTGATAAATTCTTAGTTTTTCTCTTCTTAGCATCTGCGAGAACTGCATTTGTGCAATACATTATAAAACTGTACTATCTGGTAGGTAGTAAATGAAATAAAGACCGACGGGATAAAGGTCGGAGACATACAGACTGTTCAAGAAAATAATGATATACTAGTATTGGAAAAGGTCACCTACGGACCCCTAATAGTTCGGTTTCTTGGGTATTGTTCATTGTAATTTGTTTGCACTTATATTCTACTTCACTTCGTTCATACGAATATAAAACATTTTAAATTTCGCTAATAAATAACAAACTAAAATATAAAGGATTGAGGTGGCACATTATCAGTTTTAATTAAGTAATATATGACAATAAATTTCGATAAAGTCTAAAACGACTTCCTCAACGAACAGTTACATGCATCTGCAAAATAAAAAACAAAATATTAGAAAAAATGGTATCATGTTGCAATATGCAAATTGTTTCAATAATATACCTGTCAGACTGGTTACTCAGTGGGTATTTATCTCGATTAATAACATAGGCTGGAGAACAACCTTTAATAGTCGAGAAGACCGAACTACTTACAAAAAAGCGTAAGAAAATACATACGCTAAAAGTTCCAAAATGAAATAAATTTATAATGGCATCTTGTGTTGATTTGACAGTGTCTTTTAAAAATTTCTTTTCGTTGATGACCGTTTCTCTTAATTGATCACTTTGTTTTTAGGCCTGCATTTTCAAAAGACAAAGATTCAATTTTTAATTGCATTTCATTTTCTACCTGTGCTACTCTACAGTTGATCTTTTTGTCCATTGAAGACTCAAATCTTTGAAAAAGTTTATTTACAATTGAAGTTACTACTATCTCCAAATCATATGTTCTGACTATATCTTGGCTACATGTTTAAACATATCAAAATCATCCTTCTTTATTACACCCATAAGGTTAAATTCAATTTCATCAAGATTTCTTTGTTAATTATCTAAATCACTTAACTCCATACTGTTATCTGACTCATTTGAAAGTTCTGAGTTAGTTCTCTTTGGGAGTTAGGATTCTACTGTGAATCCAAATATTTTCTAGCTGAAAGCAATGTCTAAAAGAGGGACGAAAAATACTGTGTTTGTAGATTTTTTACCCTCTGATTCAACTCCAGTTTTGTCACCTTGTGAGGAACTCCCTAAAGGCATTTTGTAGTCAATGGTCATAACTGCTCACAACAAAAAAAAATCGTATTTCATTGTCATTATCCTTTGATTAATGTTTTAGACCACCACATACAGGTTTACAGGGTTCACATAAAAGGCGCTGTTACAATTAAAACTTCCTCCAGGAAGTGATCCCATCAATTCATTCAACAGTCGGCTTATCTAACTTTCAACATCCAAAATTGGACGACTTTGGTACAATTACTATTTAAATTCAAGCTCTTGAGGTAAAATTATAATCATATTGACAAAGCTTCCCTTGAAATTGCCTTAAACAATATCTACATTTCATGCTGATTCAGTGAACAAGTGTGACGTTACGCACGATACTGGTGTCACCAAACGTAACGTCGAATTACGACGTTTTCTACATGGAAAAATGAAACGTTGAAAAACGACGGCATTGAAAGACTGAATTTGATGTTTTTTAATTCGATTGTATGTTTGTTTTGTTTATTTCCCTTTCAATTTACGTTAATTGTTTCTTTAGTCTGTCTTTTTTTAATGTTTGTTTGTTTACTTTTTAAGAAATATACAAAATATAAGAGCAATTCAAAGACAAAATAACTCGTTCAATTTTATTCCGAATAGTCTGTTATAAACTGCTTTGCTCTGCCAGTCTAATTATTTCTTCGTGAATGGCCAAGGACAAATCAATTACGGAGTCCGTCAAAATATCATTTGTTACATATAAGACAGATTTGACACTCACAATTACATTTTTACGTTTAATTAAACTGTACGATAAAGGTCCTGTTTTTCTGTAATATAATCCACGAATAACGGTAGTTCCTTCTGGGTACCGACCCTGCCAATCGTCAGTTTCCGAACTTTTCAGTTTTTCTTGACATGATCTTGCCTTCATTAGATAAAAGTCTTCTCCTTCATCGTCTGTATATAAGGCAACTAAACTTCCTTTTCGGATCATATCAACTACCTCGAAATCGTCATCTGGGGAGATATATTCAACAATTGCACACCCGCGTTCCTTTTCTGTTTGTATATTTTTTACTAAGCCGACAAGTTCTGTATGTTGACAGGAATGAGCCATGTTGAGCAAGCAGCTATCACAGCTGTAGCATGACAAATTTCTTACCGAAAGTAAGCCTTCTCGTTCTGAAATGATTTGATGAATATTTCTGTTCTCAGGTATGGACTTAAAGTACCTGTCTCGATTCCGATCTATGTTGTTTTATTTATTTCTCTCATTTTTTTGTTGTTTTTTCCTTTCTCTATACATTTTCATTTTGTCAATTTTACCTTTTGATTTCATGATGGAACCTACTGTTGCAAAAATATCTTTAATTTAAAACACATCGCAAATTAAATACGTCGAATTGACGCATAATAAAGGTGACGTTAAAAAAAGATAAATTTACGTTGAAATACGAAAAAAGACGTAGGGGACATTTTGTAAGTCTCAGAAAGTTTGAAATATTATTAATTAACTAAACGGCTATACCAATACAATGGGTACTATTTTAAAGCTTAATCCATGAGCAATCTGATAAGCATAAAGTAAAAAGTGTGAAAGCTTCGCATTCTGAACTGAGATGACACAATCTAAGAAAATGTGTAAGGAAACGTTGAATGTAGAATAAGGGGACATTTTGTAAAACTGAGAAATATGGCTTGTTTGGTTTTCAAAACAAACACGATTTTGAGCAAACTTTTATACGTTGAAGTATAGTTTATGAGCCGTCTTTCTATATTTTTAAATAGTGTTAGTCATTTAAAATATTGCAATTATTTAGAGAAGAAACTTTTATATGCAAAGCTAGTGAAGTTGAAATCAAATGATTACAATGCTTACCTTTATTGTTTTCCGCCACCATTTTGCCTATTGACATGACTTTTTCGCCAAAAAAGACGTCACAATTAATTTGTTAGTTATGACATTACTGAGGGAAATTTGGCGGAATTTATGCAATGTTTGCAATATTTTTAAGAGATTACTAGAGTGATTACGGTAAAATTTGGTACATCTTACAAGTTATTTTCATAACAATTTTGGTTTAAACAGGCGGATTGACAAACACCCATTTTATAAAACGACTATCTAATTTAATAATGATAAAATACAATTAAAACGGAATATTTTGGTATATAATGATACAGTTTTGTTTTACTAACTGAAGTACATATTCGCTATCCAAATGTTAATACACGTCAAAGTCAGAAGTGACACCAGTATCGTGCGTAACGTCTGTATGTTCCATAAAAATTTAAAGCTTACATATCTGACATTAAACCTGGATATTGATAGAGCTTGCTAAGTAAAATTGGTCTGTGTTTAACTGTGACTTTATGCAATTCAAATGTTGAAAAAGTAGCTAATGAAAAAATACACAAAAAAGGATGACAATCAATGAGGATGCAATGACACTAAAAAAATAACTCTTCCATGTGTATAAATCTTTCAAAGTCACTTTTGGGTTTTTCCTTTAAATATTCCCGAAATTATATATCGTTAGAATCCTCATTCAATTTTACAACTTTTGAACATAATCTTCTCTTTAGGCAATCACAATGAATAACAAGAATCTGTAAAAACTCCCACGGGTAACTGGGGAAACAAAATATGGCCACTTGGTCTTCACCCGACCGGGCGTAAAACGCTTGCCGAAGTGGGTCAGAATGAGGACGTTAAATTCGATGCCTCGTGTAAAGATAATGCAATGCTAGTTACACGTTAAGACCCTATGCAACAACTTTTTGAGGGGTATGTGTGTGGCCTGTTGTAATGCAAAATGTCTGTCCCTTTCCAATATACCCTTATTTTCCAGTGGAAGTCCAAATTTCCCGGGCCATCATCCGGAATGGCGTCTATTATGACAAGAACTACCTATTGTTATCATTGTTAACTTGTTCTCATCCTGAACATGCATGAAATATTTGCCACTGGACGTTAAGCAACCAATAATCATTCTGCAAAAACTGAGGAGCTGGTTTCTCAGCACCCATATTTAATCCCTATATAATAGAATAGTTCGGTTTCAATGTTCCAAGCTTGTAGATAGCTTGTCAATATGTTGACCATACGAGGCAGCAAATTTGAACAACACGCACAGCAAAACGGAGTGTTTTTCTGCCGGTCGGTGGACAAATTGTGAGCCTACATGTATTCCCCACAAGCGGCCTGCACATAAAAAGCATGTCTTAACTAACACTGATGTCTACCTGTTCCAATGGTTTTCGAACGACGATCGTATTGATGTTCGGCTTGCTCCGTATTTACACTATGACCTTTCTTTTCCCATGGACTTTTCTGAATAAAATGTGGAAGACTTCAAAGGTTCGATTTATTTTTTGGTGATGAACTAAATCATGCTGAATATTATGTTATATACAAATTGTGAAGTTGTCTTGTAGTTTCAAACCACCTGCTCTAAAATCTTAGATCTAGAATGGAAGCAATTATAAAACATTAATCACCATCAAACTTAATAAGTTTGGTTCATCAATTGAATTTCTCCAAATAGAAACCAATTGTGAACTTAAAGCCACTGAAATTTGGTTGACTTAATGTTTTATACCAAAAGTTACGTACTGGTATGGGTAAACTACCACTAACAGTTATTACTTCATAAACAAGTTAAGTTACCTTTAAAAAAAAAAGACCATATTGTGCAATGCTCATTTCAATCGTTATTTTTTTACCAGAAAACATCTTATATTTATGATCAATCGAATTTAGTTTTTCTTCGCGTACTTTCAGAATTGAACCCAGCAAGAACAGTTGTGATTACCACCTTGTTGCATTGGAAGTTGGTAATTGTTCTCGTCCTCAAATTTTTCTGAAGCATGTACAGGCTAAAGAAAAAAGCTTTCAGTATTTGATGCTTTTGTAATGATTATTGTAAGATATGGGCTGCCATCTTTTTAACCATCCTCAACTGCGTAACTCCTTAGAGTGAATAAGTCAATATACATACATTATCTACACTGTTCTCACTAATTTCATCATCTTTATACAACTTGCCCTCTCTTTAGATGGTACAGACGCGAAGCCTGGGAGTGTAAAAGCGTTTATCGTAATTGCATTATTGTTACGTACAAGTGATATCATTTTCCTACCAATTTCGTAAGAAGAAATCTTTTCTTCATACTCCTGTCATTTGTTTCTAGATGCATTTTAGCCCCTTATTAGAGCCATCAATGGTATACCGCTGTTCAGAAACCATAAATCGAATGAAAGAAAACAAAACTGGGATACAAATTAAAATGGAGGGAAACCCATAAACAAACGGAAAACAACGGAAATGCTGAAGTGCAACAAAATCAAACACCAACATACATAAAAATAACCGCGGTAAACAGTTTAATGTCTAAACATTTAAAGGAAGTCGATTCGTTTTCATACTCATATTGTAAAGCGGAATGACGCCATAACACTTGAATTTTGACTTCATCAGACGATTTACTCTGATTACCAGATTTAATGTTTCTTTAACAACGTTTATTCTTTTTCTTTTCACTCACAGAATCGTCTCCCGAATCTGAACAATCCGTCGAACTATCCGAAACAGCTATACATTTCTTCCCATCACTGTTCCCTTTTTTACCCTTTTCCCTATTTACCCTATCATCAGAACAACTCTCTCTACTTGTTCAACTAAGTTTATTCTTTAGTTTGCTTTTCTTTTACTATCTTTTTTGATTTCAGGCTCATCAAATAACCCCACATCTGACAATTTTTTTTATTAATTAAGTCTCCCAAACAAAGTTTGGAGACTTATTGGTTTTGCTCAGTTCTTATTAGGTCTTTCTACGTTTCCGTGGAAAGACCTATTGGATTTCTTCTTCTGATTATTATTATTAGAAATTTTTTTCTTCCGCCAACTTTTTTTTCCTTCGCAGTTTTTTTGTTTCGCAAGATGTCGCTTGGACATATGGTATATATCGAACAGTTATTACGCTTTTGTAACTGACACCACGTAACCAAAATATTTTCAATGTAAGAGTTATCTCCCCGAACACTTTTTCTTGTGATCGCTTAATATTCGCAACCGTATACATGGTATAAGAAACCGACAAATTTATTTTACCAAATTGCTCGTTATATCCTCAGGATGATTTGTATTTTGACCGAAGCTATCCGGAGACTCCATATGAGAGTTATTTCCCCTTTTGTATTTGATATAAGTGAAATGTACTTTCAACTAGAAAACCATAAGTGATAAAGGTCTAGGGTCTTTTGATTTGAGGTCCTTGGTCCAAAAAAATGAAAATGAGGTCAAGGTCAAGGTCATGTTCAAAATCTTGATTTTGGTTTGTGATCTCTTATTTTCAGAAATCTTATAAGATATCGACAAAATATTTTCACACAATTGTTAGTTGCGACATGTCGTAACACGTAAATATTAGTTGAAAGAGTATGTAGACATTTGAGGTGAGTTTTCCCCCCTTTTATATCTAATATTAGTTGTATGGTAATATAACTCATTAACAGTATAAGGAAGAGGCCTAGAGTCTTTTGATTTGAGGTCATTGGCTAATGACCTTGGAATTGAGCTCAAGGTCATAGGTAAATTTAACGTTCTAGATTTTGACCTTTGCTTTTACCTCATATGTATTCATGATAAAGCCATGGGGCTTTTTGCATTAGGTTGCAAGCAATGTGATCTAGAAAAAGCCAACCGGAAGTAGCTATATTTTGTACTAAATTAATGTTAAAGTATATAGAACCATATATTTAGCTCACCTGGCCTAAAAGGCCATGTGAGCTTTTCTCATCACTTGGCGTCCGTCGTCGTCGTCGTCGTCTGTCGTCGTTAACAATTTTTCAAACATCTTCTCCTCTGAAACTACTGAATGGATTTGAATGAAACTTAGCATGATTGTTCCTTAGAGTATCCTGCACAAAGTGTGTGCTTCGATTTTTGATCCGTCAAAAAACATGGCCGCCGTTACTTAAAATAGAACATAGGGGTCAAATGCAGTTTTTGGCTTATATCTCAAAAACGAAAGCATTTAGAGCAAATCTGACATGGGGTAAAAATGTTCATTAGGTCAAGATCTATCAGCCCTGAAATTTTCAGATGAATCAAACAAACAATTGTTGGGTTGCTGCCACTTAATTGGTAATTTTAAGGAAATTTTGCAGTTTTTGGTCATTATCTTGAATATTATTATAGATAAAGATAAACTGTAAACAGCAAAAATTATCAGCAAAGTAAGATCTACAAATAAGTGAATATGACCAAAATTGTCAATTAACCCCTTAAGGGGTTATTGTCCTTTAATGACAATTTTTCACAATTTGTTCATCATATTTGCTAACTTTAAAAAATCTTCTCCTCTGAAACTGCTGAATGGATTTGGATGAAACTAAGCATGATTGTTCCTTAGTTTATCCTGCACAAAGTGTGTGCTTCGATTTTTGATCCGTCAAAAAACATGGCCGCCGTTACTTAAAATAGAACATAGGGGTCAAATGCAGTTTTTGGCTTATATCTCAAAAACAAAACCATTTAGAGCAAGTCTGACAGGGTAAAAATGTTCATTAGGTCAAGATCTGTCAGCCCTGAAATTTTCAGATGAATCAAACAAACCATTGTTGGGTTGCTGCCACTTAATTGGTAATTTTAAGGAAATTTTGCAGTTTTTGATCATTATCTTGAATATTATTATAGATACAGATAAACTGTTAATCGCAAAAATGTTAAGCAAAGTAAGATCTACAAATAAGTCGATTTGACCAAAATTGTCAATTGACCTCTTAAGGAGTTATTGCCCTTTAAAGACTTTTTTCACAATTTGTTCATCATGTTGACTTACTTTAAAAAATCTTCTCCTTTGAAACTGCTGTATCAATTTCAGCCAAACTTAGGCTAAATGAGTTTTAGAGTTTCAGAGTATCTAGTATAAATTTTATATTTCATGTCCTTGTATGTCAAGAAACATAGCTCCTATGGCTAAAATAGAACATAGGAGAAACTGATTTTTTTTTTTGCTTTTGAAGAAAATAGGACGATTCAAAGAACATTTAAATAAATTGAAAAGCCAAAATAATCATTGATATGAGATTAAACCAAAAAAATTCAGGTGAGCGATTCAGGCTCTTGAGAGCCTCTTGTTTTGGAATTAGTGTCAAGTAAACTATCAAAAAATATTAAACCGGAAGTCAAGAATGATCTCCCTTATTTATATCTTTTTGTATAGAAACCATATATTTTTGGAATCAGCGTTCAATAAGCTGTCATTTGACGCTAAAATTGACATTTAAAACCAAATTTGAATATTTTCATATAACAAAATATCTTTACTGGTGAAAAGACCATCAATGGTTCTCTGAACAATTGGTTTTTAATTAGGTCTTTCCACCTTTCCGTGGAAAGACCTATTGGATTTCTTCTGATTATTATTATTATTTTTTTTTTTATTCTTCCGCCTAATTCTTTTCTTGCGTAGTATTGATGTTTCAAAAGATGTCGCTTAGATATTTGGAATATGATATCGTAAAGCGTATGCACTTTTAAAACTAACCACTGCGTAACCAAATACTTTACGTTGTAAGAGTTATCTCCCCAAACACTGTTTTCTTGTGGCCACTACTCCTTCGCAACCATAAAAGATTACGACAAATTTATTTTACCAAATTGCTCGTTACATCCTCAGGATGTTCTGTTTTATTTTGACCGAAGCCGTATAGAGACTCCATATGAGAGTTAGTTCCCCTTTTGTATTTGAAATTTTGAAATGTATTTTAAACTGGAAAACCATAAGTGATAGAGACCTAGGGTCTTTTGTTTTGGGATCATTGGTCCAAAAAAATGAAAATTAGGTAAAGGTCAAAGGTCAAGGTCATATTCTAAATTTTGATTTTGGCCTATTTTCACTAATTTTCATTAACCTTATAAGATACCGACAAATTATTTTTACTAAATTGTTAGTTGCGACATGTCGTAACTTATATATTTTGGTTAAAAGGGTGTGTAGACATAAAATGGGAGTTTTTGCCCCTCCTATATTAAGAATTAAACGTAAAGTGATATAACTCATTAACTATACATATTACAGACCTAGGGTCTTTTTATTTGGGGTCCCTGGTTTATGACCTTGAAATATAGGTCAAGGTCATCAGTAAATTTGACGTTCTAGATTTTGACCTTTGCTCAAAATTCATATTTATACATCATTAAGCCATAGGAACTGACATTTTCAACTGAATTTTAATATTTTCATATCAAAATAGATCCTTATTGGTGGAAAGACCTTCAATTGTTCTCTGAACAATTGGTTTTTAATTATTATTATTATTTTTTTTTTTTTCTTCCGCCAACTTTTTTTTCCTTCGCTGTTTTTTTGTTTTACAAGATGTCGCTTAGATATTTGGTATATGATATCGAACAGTTAATGCGCTTTTGAAACTGACACCGCGTAACAAAAACATTGACCTTGTAAGAGTTATCTCCCCAAACACTGTTTTTCTTGTGGCCACTACTACTTCGCAACCGTATAAGAAACCGACAAATTTATTTTTCCAAATTGCTCGTTATATCCTTAGGATGTTCTGTTTCATTTCAACGGAAGCTATCCGGAGACTCCATATGAGAGTTATCCCCCCTTTTATATATGATATCAGTGATATGCATTTCTAACTGGTAAACTATAAGTGATAGAGACCTAGGGTCTTTTGATTTAATATCCTTGGTCCAAAAAAATGAAAATTAGGTCAAGGTCAAAGGTCAAGGTCAAATTCTTAATTTTGATTTTGGCTTATTTTCACCTTTTTCCATTAACCGTATAAGATATCGACAATTTTTTTTTACTAAATTGTTAGTTGCGACATGTCGTAACTTAAAATTTTTGATTGGAAGGGTGCGTAGACAATAAACAGGAGTTTTTGCCCCTCTTATATTTAGAATTATGCGTAAAGTGATATTACTCATGAACCATACATACTACTGACCTAGGGTCTTTTGATTTGGGATCCTTGGTTTATGACCTTGAAATTGGGGTCAAGGTCATAGGTTAATTGGACGTTCTAGATTTTGACCTTTGCCCCAAATTCATATTTTCATATCATAAAGCCATAGCAACTGACATTTTCAACTGAATCTAATATTTTCATATCAAAATAGATCCTTATTGGTTGAAAGACCTTCAATTGTTCTTTGAACAATTGGTTTAAGAACAATTGGTTTTTAATTATTTTTATTATTCTTCCGCTTCTTCTTCCTCTTCTTCTTCCGCCACTTTAAAAAATGAACTCGTTCTCCAAAACCGCTTTTCAGAATGACTTAGGATTTCATAAAATGGTAGACTTATACGTCTAGGTGAGCCATCAATCTTTCGTTTGTGCATTGGGGTCTCTTAAGGGGTATTTTGGGGGGTAGAAAGGAGGGAGGGGTTTACTATAGAACCATAAGGGATTTTATTTTTAAAAATTTTCAAATGAATATAACTTAAAAACTGTAAGTGATAGATACATGCAGTCTTCAGAAATGATTATAGGACAATAAAACGAATCACATGAAATATAGGGGGAGTCCCTGGGGGGTCACCCCCACCCCCTTCAATTTGAGAATATGCTTTTATCTTGTAAACGGTCCAGATCCCGACCCCTAAACCATATATATTCTTGAATGGGACCATAAAACAAATGAAATTAAATTAAAAGGAGGCCCGGGGGGGGGGTCATCCCCACCCCGTTCAATTTGAAAATGTGCTATTACCTTGTAAACGGTCCAGATCCCCACCCCTAAACCATATATATTCTTGTAGGGGTCAATAAAAAAATGAAATAAAATAAAAGGGAAGTCCCTAGGGGGTCACCCACCCCCTCTTGTTTGAACCTTTTTGTAAACGGTCCAGATCCCCACCCCTAAACCATAAATATTCTTGATTGGGACCATAAAACAAATGAAATAAAATTAAAATGAGGTACCCGGGGGTCATCCCCACCCCGTTCAATTTGAAAATGTGCTATTATCTTGTAAACGGTCCAGACCCCCACCCCTAAACCATATATATTCTTGTAGGGGACAATAAAACAAATTAAATGAAATAAAAGGGAAGTCCCTAGGGGGTCACCCCACCCCCTCTTGTTTGAACCTTTTTGTAAACGATCAACATCCCCACCCCTAAACCATACATATTCTTGTATTGGACCATAAAACAAATCAAATAAAATTAAGGTCCCCGGGGGTCATCCCCACCCCGTTCAATTTGAAAATGTGCTATTATCTTGTAAACGGTCAAGACCCCCACCCCTAAACCATATATATTATTGTAGGGGACAATAAAACAAATGAAATGAAATAAAAGGGAAGTCCCTAGGGGGTCACCCCACCCCTCTTGTTTGAAACTTGTAAACGATCAACATCCCCACCCCTAAACCATACATATTCTTGTATTGGACCATAAAACAAATCACATGAAATTAAATGGAAGTTCCTGGGGGTCATCCCCACCCCGTCCAATTTGAGAATGTACTATTATCTTGTAAACGGTCCAGATCCCCACCCCTAGACCATATATATTCTTGTAGGGGACAATAAAACAAATGAAATGAAATAAAAGGGAAGTCCATAGGGGTCACCCCACCCCCTCTTGTTTGAAAACTTGTTAACAGTCAACATCCCCACCCCTAAACCATATATATTCTTGTATGGGACAATAAAGCTAATCAAATGAAATTAAAGGGAAGTGCCTGGGGTCGTCCCCACCCCATTCAATTTGAGAATGTGCTATAATCTTGTAAAGCCATATATATTCTTGTGTGCTAGCGTGTATTTATTCACGATTGAATAAATACCGTTATGATTTTGTAATGTATATTTTATTTCCGATTTGAATTTGCTTTTAATAAAGATGATTTAATTCCTAATTCATATTTGTGTTTTCGTTTTCAAATAGATTAATTACGGATTGTAATTAATTATGAGTGGTGCTATTCGTATTTTATATTCACGGACTTTGACGATTGACTAGTTCGGCCTTGATTGTTACTCACTTCTACTATTCTGATGGTCAGTGTTTTACGCTTGATTTGACCGCACACTTTCTGCTATTTCATTGGTTATATATCTTTTGGCGGTTTATTTCTATTAAGTCTATATTCAATTGTGGATTGATGTTCAAACCGAACAGACGTTTCATATACTTTATTTGCTGTTTCATATTTTGTACTATTTGTATTGGAGGAATTCCACGATTGTTTCAGGTCAGTTTGCTTACTTATCTCTTTAGATATTCTGTCTTTATCTTACTTTCATTGTAATTTTATTACCGGATTAATCAGTATTTCACGCATGAGTAACTTTCCATTTTAGCATGAATTCGTAGTAAGAATGTGTATCGTGTGATTGGTGAATGAATGTTGTAAACTATTTAAAAGGTTAACGTAACTTTTATAACAGGCACATTATTGATTTACATTTGAGCTACATAATTTAAGCCTGGAAATAAATAGAGTAAATATAAACGTATTGAATGCCGAATATTTGAACAGAATGAGTCCGAGAGTGAATGAGTAAAATGTTAACTTGATAAATACTTTTCAGAGTCTTTATAATATTTTTGTCTCCGATAGATAGATTTTAAGTACTTTATAAGTCTGTGCATAGTAACTATAATTTAGTATTTGTTATACAGGTATTTGACAGAGTTCTGCATATGATGTAGATATACGTAGAGGCATAACCTTTGTACCTCATACGAGGTAAGAATGAGTGTTCATTTGTAGTGGCTTATTATTTTATTAGCTTAGTTAATTTGCTTTGTTTAGCTAGCTTATATTTATTAATTAACTGCTTGTTGCTATTTGCTTAATTAATGCTTATTGTGCTTAGACTGTTTGTTTATAGTTTTAACGGCTAATTCGTATATTATAATGTTTTGCTAAATGAGAAACTATATTTCTATTCTGCTTTTCTGACAAGTTAAATTCTGTTTCGAACGTCACAGAAAGTTATATTTTGATGAGATAAGGTTTAATTACACATTTTGTTAATTTCATAAACTGTGATTATTATATGATAATTTATTTATTTTTTACCACCACCTAAGAAACTTGAAAGTGACTTTTTCAGTTTCATGCCTCCTACTACTCAATCAAAGGGTATAGACACAGGTACGGTGCAGTACATGATGTTGACATCTACTTGTCTGAGCCATGTGAAGAAATTACAATCAATGCACTGGAATAATGGAAGTCAAATTCAGTGTGCCTTTCTTCTTTGGCTAATACAGCTATCAAGTATTTAGCCATTTCCCACACATAAGCTCCTGTTAAAAGGCTTTTAAGTATTGCCGGAAAGGTGTACAGAACTGATCGCTGTTCTCTTAATGGCATCACATTTAAACCACTTATGATGATAAAGTGTACATATTAATTAACCAGTATTTGAAGTCTATGTACCTAACACTGTATACATATGTACATATATATACCTTTGTTTTTGAAATGTTTTTTTGTTTTTATATTGAAAAAAGTAATCTGTAATGTAATGCATTGCACAGGCAAAGTAATTGTAATGTAATGCATTACATGTGAGAAAAAATGTAATTGTAATTGTAATTGTAATGGTTGAATCACAAAGTTATTGTAATGTAATGCATTACATTGCAATGTAATGGCCCCAGGCCTGGTTGACACACTTAATCAATTTACCTTTATATACTTTTTACAGTCAATTGGTTAATTTTTGTGAGTACACATATTACGTAAATTTATCAGACTGATATAATACATGTTTTAAGAGAATTGATTTATATACGCTGTTATTTAATGTAATATTATTTTACAGGGTTTCTTTTGATGCTTCATTGAATAATAAAACTATCCAGAACCCTATACAGTCTACTATTTATTCATGCCCAGATAGTGCGACTACATTTTGGCGCCCACGTTATTTGGTGGATAGTGAAGGATTCACGACAAAACATCTAGATAGAAAAGATCAAAAAAGGATCCGTTGGCTCCGACCGGAATATTCCAAGTTAGAGAAATAGTGAACCGTAGCTCCGGCCGGCGTATTCTAGAATTCGAAACCGAGTTTGGCCATTGTTGACATTTCGATTTCCGGTACTCGAGTACGAAAACAACACATGGAAATTTGTGCACAAGTTCAAGAAAGTACCTGATATTTTGTGTTTATTCTTGTATTTGTAAGTTACTTTTCATTTATAATTGATTCATATGTATGTTGACTACATGACTAATGGTATTGAGTAGCGATTTATTCAGAATTTATTGAGAAATTTGAAAATATTGTCTTTGAAAATTTCGACGATTTTTAATTTGTATTTTTACACATAGATTAGAGACACGTTAGAACACTTGTCAATCATTGAAGGTTCATGTTGAACATCACTTGGTGTTGATTGATTAAATGTACATGTATGTTTACACTTTAACTATACATTGATACTTGCATGACTTGACCACCGGACCACAACCCCCACCCCCTTCGAGGTCAGACTGGGTCAATACAGGTCAAGGTCAACCGGAAGTACATACACATCCTGTATAAACATAAACATTGTGACAACGTGCATTGATTGATTGTTTGAAAATTTAATATTGAATTCTCAAGCCACTGATTTGCGAATTAACAATAGTTTGCAATTTAGTTAATTTTGTCACAACCAATAGTTGTTTTTGGTAATAGTGCATACACGCACGCAGGCAGGTTAATGCAGTTTAAAAAAAATTAGCAATGATTTTCGGTGTTTGCATCGCAATCTAAATCTGACGTCATTTTTCTAACTATTCGACACGTGATTGGCTAGAACGTTTCGTCGACGTCAAAATTGAGCTTGTCACCAACAGCTGATCGGGCACCTTGTTATGATAGAAGTCAGTGTCTTCAGTTCGACAACAACACGTTAATATAGATGTGGGTTGCTTATATTTTGAGGTACGTTAGTTTTAAATTATTTTAGCCTTCTTCCGATGATCTTGGATATTCATTCCATTCACGATTATGAATGTAGTCTGAAGAGAAAGCTGCATGTTAACTTAAAAAATGTGGTTATTTACAAGTTTCGTTGTCAACATGATGTGGGCAGTCTGTTGAAACTTCCTTTGAATTAATTTTTCACGTTAACAATATTTTACTTGCTTATAAACAATTCAATCTTTATTGACTATTGACTTTATAAATATAATTTCACGTCGACAGTTTGCAGACTGACCAGGGATGCATTCATGTGGGGATCTCAGTGACAGTGGTCAGAAACCATGATCAACCATGCAACGAAAGGAGTAGAATTTGTTAAAATGTCCGAACAACATGCCGGCTGAGGCCCGCCACTTTCACCTATGCCTTTATCCCCCACCCCTTAATAATTAGTCTCGTATGCAAACACCTTAACATTTTCTTTAAATATCTATCAGGTATATTTGTACCTGAATCTGAAAATCGATCGCATGTTAAATCCTTTCTTATTCCAATTTATAACATATTGTAGAAGTAAAACAAAGAATTATTCAAAATATATGCTCTGTGCATCATACTTATGCCTCAGTCTGTATTTAATAACATTGTGTAAGCCTTCACATGAGATGTTATATGTGAGAAATATTATTTATTATCATGGCCATAATCTATTTAACAACTTAAAGTTTTCATTTATGGTTTTAAATCTGATGCTAAGTCATTATAGTATTATTTTAAATCATCCTTTTTAGCATGTTTAGTGTAAATTTGAATTTTTTGTCTTTATTAATTTGTTTTCCTATCTTTTTCTTTATATATATATAGACATAAGATTAAATTAAATATGTACTTTTAATATTGATTCACTATAATAATGTGTATCTGAAGTATATGTGTGTTTGTGTAAATCTTTTTCAAATTTTGACACACTTGTTATAAAACAATTTACATCAACAGATCAATCTTAATTGTGTAATTATTGTAAATTCTTTTGCAGATTGGTTTACAACTGGCACATATAAGTTGACAGTTAAATAAAGAGTGTAGTTTCTATGATATGAGGTCTACACAATTAAATGTAAGTATTAATTGTATTATAATGAATGATTCCTGCTAGGGTCCTTCAGTTCTATATTTTATATACCATTTTCTATAATCTTTATCTGTTTAGCTCATTATTCTCTATTCTTTGTATTTTAACACACCATCATTCTCTTTTATTATCAGTGTTTTCTTAATCTTTATGTCTCAGCCTTTAAATTTTGCACTTTTGCCCATAGGGATTATAACATGATTGGTGTATCTATTCTGTAAACACCATCCAGACCCTCAGTTTATGTGAATATATATAAGTTATCTAGTGTATTTAGTCACACTCACCCAATCTTGATTAAGTCATATTGATTATTAATAACAAATTGGCAAAGCAATGTGATGGGTAAATATCAGTTAAAGTAAGTTGTACTTACAAACTTTATTGCACTTTTACATGTTACAGACAATTCATCAATTAAACTTTGTGTCAAGTTTTCTTTTAATTCAATAATAATTAAGGAATACACAAATGTGACAATTTTGACTGAAGTTTTCTATTTGTATCATAATATGAATACCAATTACTTTTAAATGCCATTAATGGTTTACATATTTTTTCAGTACATGCATGAAGATGACTTGGAGGCAATGGTGTCATACATGTTAGTTTTAACTATAATAGCATTACTGAAATTTGAAAAAAGCTATCAGAGGAAAAGAGTGACCACTTCTTTCTTATGAAGATGAACACACACAAGGAAATTATCAGACAATTTGTAACCAGATATGGGTGCAGTTTTAGATATATGCATGAAAAGAAAGTGAAATCAATGTTTTTTTAGATAAAAGCTTGATGATATAACAAAAATATAACAGTACTGAATATGAAAACCCCATGCCATATCACATGTAACTTATGGAATGCAGAGATTTTCAGTATTACAATAAAAGGAAGGATTTCATTACTGTTAAAACTGACTCTGGAACATTCAAGACAAAGAAATAAAGAAATAAAAACATAAGAGGAAATGACTGTGCACTTCTTTTTTGAAGGATCAACACACAAAAGGAATGTTCATATCATTATGAATCATGTGCAGTAGTTGAGATAATTTTGGATATATATACATAAAACTGTGAACTAAGTGATAATTATAATTCAAGAATCAGATCATGTACCTTACTGGTATACATATATATATTGTAATTCACAACATTTTACATGGGAATATTCTTTGCATGATACATGTGAAATTTAAAAAGACAAGTATAGGAATAAAGAATTATCTATTACAACATTATAATATGAAAACCAGCAGGATGAGATGTCTACATTTATTATGGATCATGGAAACCCACAAGAAACTATTGTATGGATTGTAATTATCAGTTTTAATTCAATGTGACATATGCAATGCTTTTTGTTTTAATTTTGAGAAAACTATTTGAGATGAATGAAAAAAAATATCATAAGTTTATTTGACATTGAAACTTTTGAAATAGACATATGTATTTAATAGGCAGATATTACTCATAATGACCCCAATGCTTTCACATGCATACAAATTTATTGAATAAACAAATATTTTTATCTCAAGGAAATTACTTTTTTTAATGTTTTTTTTTCTATAACAATTTACTGTTTTATACTGAAAAGACTGCAATGAATGAATGATGCATGTTCAACTGAACAAATGAACATAGTACAAATTCTTGCTTACATGCAGCTGATATAGTTTTAAAAAAGACCCCTTCACACATACTATGTGACAGTTATTGATCCTAATAATTCAGTGAACTAATTAAAAATTATTTTAAATAAAAACATTTAAAAAACTTTAACAGGGCTGAGCAGATTACTATTTCTCATAAAACATGAGTTTGATGGAAGGGGCTCCATGCTACCATGGACTGGTGCTTGTTAAAGTATTTTTTCCTATCAGGAGAATCATTTTATTTTAGAAATACTAGTTTGCCGTTCGTCATCACGTTATTTTACTCTCGATTTTACTATTTATGTTAAACCTTGGTAATGTAAAAGGCGTTAAGACCCAATGATAATCAAATTTAAGAAAATAAGCAAGATACTTTTATTTACAATCGACACATATGACACACATGTGCAGTTAGAAATGAACATTGGGTTACGAAAGCTCTTTTAAATACAACTGAAGTATAACGTTAGCGCATCCCCCCTTTTTCTCTTCGTATGCACGGTGATACTTTAAAGATGCATAAACACCTCAAGAGTAAAAATGAAAAAGAATAACATTATTTTATATCTTTAATGTGTCTATTTCTAGTCAAAATCTATCAAAAGGTCGATTATTTTTTCCCCGGCATTTTTACACCGAAAAGGGGAATAATCGATCTGAATCAATTCAGTGTTTAAATGTCGCCGCGTAAGGACTTGAATATCATTTATCTATAAAGATCGCATTGGCACACCCCGTTAACATTTATTGATCTCTTAAAAACTTGGCATACTTATTCTTAGAAAGCTCATGAATACCAAGATTGCTGTTTCTTGTTTTTAAAATGAATACAACATTATAAAAATTGACAAGATAGTTGACTTTTGGTGTGGCCACGGTTGGATTGTATGTCACTTCTGTTATTTTTTATTATAAAAGGGCACATTTAAAGAAAGAAACAGCTGTTACGGGAAAGATAGCATCTTTGTCAACCAAATACAACTTTATTTTCATTCATTTGTCTAGTTCTTTGGGGTGTGCCAGGCTCTTGAAGTTGGACGTTCAAACGCCATCTTTGAATGCTTTCCGTTACCATGGTAACCAGGTGGGGGGTTCCGAGACAACAGAAATCAAAACTTCGGATGATATTAGGGATGATAAAAATAAGTTCTGGGTAAGAAAGTTTCTAGACTAAAATTCTAAATAATTTCAAATTTCATTGATTTTTATATGAATAAATAGCAGATTTACTCCAGAACAGCATTAACCTACCTGCGCATACACTTTTGTGAGTTAAAGCCTTTACACATAGAGACTTTGCATACACATTTACACTTGAACATAGCATACACGCATTACATTTGTGTGATTGAATTTTTTTTTTTTCATTTATACTATACCACATAGGTTGCAACTTTGCGCAACATTTATATGATTATGCGGTTGAGATGTGATGTTAGTTACATGTACATAAGAATTATTAGACATTGTGATTAGTACTAATATTGACTTAGCTGTCTAGTTTGTGTTGTATTGTTGATTTTTTTTTTTTACATAGAATTTTCAGCACAGACTTAGAAAATTTTTGATATGGGTATATTATTTTTTTTGATTACTGACATAGGTGATAAATAAGTTTGATACATATTGATAAACTTAGTGTGAATCTTGGTGTATGATAGAGTTATAGTGCATGTTATATAGGTGATACCATTCCTTATACCTTTGCATGTGAACCCATCCATATCTCTGCACATACTTACTAACACTTGTACACTTACACTTGAGTGAGATCTTAGTTTTGTTGTTTGTACTATCAGTTACCATCTTTGAGACTTGTTTCTGCCAGCTATACAGTTACTTTTAGGGTAGTGCTAGTGATCTTTATTACTACCTGGTCTATACTTAGAGTATTTCTATCCCAGACTGCATTGGTATTGAGTGGACAGTTTATACTTTGACTTGAGCATATTATAGTTTATACAGTGCGTTATAGTACATGTAGTATATTCGATATAGATATATTTTATCCGTAGTTGTCGTACTTTTCGATTGGCTTATTATACGCTGATTATTCGACCGTTACAGCTATACTCGGATATTTTGTACGCGCATATTTTTTTTTATATACAGTTTTCCGTATTGCCGACTAGATTTTGATTTTGTTCTGGATTTTCACACTGGAATTTCTACTCAACATGGCTCATAAGTTCAAGGAAGAAGAAATTATTACTGCACAGCCAGCAAGTCCAAAAACGCCTACAGCTGAGATGATGAAGACTTTTGAGATGTTTGAAAAGATGGGAGCTAAACCTAAAGCTGATACCCCTGAGGACTTAAAGAATTGGATGATGGAATATCTGACGTCACAGGGAGCACTCAAGGAACAGAAACCAGAACCAGCTCCTAATTTACAACCACATTCACTTGTAGCACCACCTAAACCAGTTAATGTGACCAAGATTATGATGAACCATCCACCAAAGATAACCTGGTTTTCAGGAACAGAACCAAAGGCAGGCGACACTACCTATGAATTATGGAGACATGAAGTCCAGTGTTTACTTAAGCAGAATTATGAGCAAGATGCTATATTGAATGCAGTAAGAAGATCATTAAGAGGGGAAGCAGGACTTGTAGCTATGAGGTTGGAACTCAACGCAACTGTAAAAGTTATAATCCAGAAACTTGATAGCATATATGGAAGTGTGGACAAGAAAGAAGAGCTTTTAGCTGAGTTTTATGGTTCAAGACAACGACCAACAGAAAGTGTAACAGCCTGGAGTTGTAGACTGGAAGGAATTATTGGAAAAGCAGTTGATAGAGGACTTGTACAGAGAAAAGATGTTGATAACATGCTTCATGCAATGATTTGGACAGGATTAAAACCACACTCGAAGGATATTTCAGGACATAAATATGATACCATTGGTGATTTTGATGGACTACGTGTAGCTTTAAGGCAAATAGAGAGTGATCATAGCAGCAGAAGTGAAACACTACCAGCAGAGACCAAGACACACATAAACAAGGCTATAACAACCCAACCTGAAGACGAAGGTCTACAGGAGATCAAAGGTTTGATTAATCAGATACATACCAGACTGGATTGTAATGATAAAAGATGGGAGCAAGCACCATGGAACCATCAGGAACAACATACACAACCCCCACAATTTCAACCACCAAATCAGTCGAGACAATGGCAGCAGCCCAATCAGTCATCACCATGGCAACAGCAACCACAGTTTGGACAACAACAACAAAATAGAGGAGGATATAGAGGTAGAGGAGGAAATTCAAATAGAGGTAGAGGACAGAACAACTATAGAGGAGGAAGAGATAATCCAGATAGAGATTACCAATGCTGGAGATGTGGACAGACAGGACATCTGAAGATAGGATGCAAAGTTAGAATGGATCATAGTCAGCAACATTTAAACTCCAACAAGCATACTGTGAAAGTACTTTAATTCGTGGATATCAATTTTCGTGGTTTGAGTAATATTAACATGTTCGTGGGTTTTTGAATTCGTGGATTTTAGTTTTCTAATATAAAAAAAATAATTGAAAAATTAAAGCCTTTAGAAACGAAGGTTACAAATAGTCTTGATTGAAGGAAATTGCAAAGTAAACATTGACCGTGTAAATCGTAGTGATAACACTAATTAACCTATGATAAAGTGATCAACAGATTAAAGACCATCAAAGGTGTTGATTAGGCCATAAACATGTCACCTAAAGAAAACAGTAACATAAATAAATGGTTTAAACGTATCTTGAATTGTCAAATAATCAAGCCCAGCATGAAATTATTATTTCCCACATGTAGGAGAACTATGTGGATATAAAGTGAACACTTTATAATACTAGCATATCAATACCGGAAATCTGACTTTCGTCGATCAATAATATTTTTTATGAGAATAAAAAGATCAAAAGTTGTACAGTTTAGGTTATTAAAGATTAAATGGGTATAATTCTGCATGCGGTTGTAGTTCTGTGACTGCTATTAATGTATTCTCAGATTTGGCGTTATTCAATATATTCTCTAGATCATATCAGTGGTCAAACCTACCGATGGGGATCTTTCCATGTCTTGATTTGGACAATGGTTGTTTTATTTCGTTGGACACTTAAATTCGTGGATAAAGTCATCCACGAAAACCACGAAAATTGGTACCCCACGAATAAAAGTACTTTCACAGTATGCAGGGGGAACGTCCATAGGTTTAGAGAACAGTAAGGTTCCCAAAGTCAGTCGGGTAAAGACACCACCAGGACTCAGCCAGCCAACAGAAGTAAAGATGAACATAAATGGTATGGAAACATCAACCTTATTAGATACCGGCTCAACAGTGTCAACAGTCAGCCAATCTTTCTTCAACCAGTATATACAGACACCATTAATGGACATAACAACCTTGCTAGATATAGAGTGTGCAGATGGACAACAGTTACCATACCTTGGCTATACTGAAACTT